>NW_019154152.1:13018845-13110655 GCF_002288905.1 Enhydra lutris kenyoni
GATGCGGGGCTCGATCCCAGGACCCTGAGATCACGACCTGAGCCGAAGGCAGCGGCTTAACCCACTGAGCCACCCAGGCGCCCCGGTACTCCAAACCTTTTAAAAGCAGAGTTTTCTCTGGCCATTTGCAGGTTATGTCAACAGAGATTTGAAGCACAAGAAAGATTTAATGTATCATCACTGTCTTGAAGATGGAAGGGACCACGTGGGAAGAGATGTAGGTGGCCTCTAGGAAGCTAACAGTGGCTTGCAGCTTATAGCAAGGAAATGGGACCTCAGTCCTATGACTGCAAAGAACTGAATTCAGTCAACAAAAATGAAATTGGGACTGCATTTTTCCCCAGCACTTACAGATGAGAATTTAGCTTGGTCGATACCCGATACCTTAAGCAGAAAACCTAACCATACCTTGTTGGACTTCTGAGCCACAGAACTGTGAGCTAATAAGTGGATGTTGTTTTAACCCATTAAATTTGTGGTAATTTGTCATGCAGCAACAGAAAACTAATATGTCCATTAATGCCACTACCCTGGAATATTGTTATAGTTTTTTAAATCTATGCATAAATACACATGTATTTATACATTTCCTCTTTTGCAAAAACATGTATACTGTTTTAAAATTGTTTTTCACTTAATATACATTAACTTTTTTCTATGTAAATAATGGCTGCACAAATTCATTCAGAATTCATTGTATTTTTTATTTAAGATTTTATTTACTTATTTGACAGAGAGAGAGAGAGAGAGCACAAGCAGGTGAAGCAGCAGAGGGAGAGGGAGAAGCAGACTCCCCGATGAGCAGGAAGCCAGGGTCTGGGGATCACAACCCAAGCCGAAGGCAGATGCTTAACCAACTGAGTCACCCAGGTGCCCGTTTTTTCTTTTTAATCTCTGAGATTCAGCCAAAAAATGGCTATCTTGTTTACTCAATGAGAAAGGGTAAGGAAAACATGGTCTTGCTAGCATTGGAAATTTGGCTGAAGATTGCTATGTGACCAGAAACTTTTAGTTTCTAGTTGGCCCTTGGCTTTACTCAATATAAAGTTCTTCAAACGAGGTGGGCACATTCAAATGTTTTATGAATAAAGTGGATAATAACAAGCTGTGTTGATAATAAACCTCACCTGACTTCAGGACCATGAGGAAAATCAGTTTTTCTATCAATACTCAAAATGTTTTTGGAGAGATAATATCCTTGGTACCTTACCCATACCCAACTATCTTCAACTCCTTAAACACAATACTTCCTTCGTATTCTCAAAGCTCTGGGTATTTAATTCCATCAAATAATTTCTCACTCGGTATTATAATTGTCTATCTCATCCAATGAACTCTGAGACAAGGGATTGGTTCTTGTTGATTTTTGTATCATCAGTGTCTCATACAGTGCCTAGTATATATCAGGCATTTAATAAAATGTTCTTCCACTGTTGCTTATATCAGACGTAATTGTACTGTATCTGCTTTAGAGTCAGTTTCCTTTACTAGACTGAATTCCTTAAGGTCAAAGACTGTATTTTATTTATCACTGCAACCCCAATACTCAAAACAATGACTGATCTAAAAGACTGGTCAGTGTTCTGTTTTGACTCACTCAAAAGTTACTTCTTGAATTAAACTGGGCTTGAAGTTTTTATCCCATTAAAAAATTCCTCTGGGAATGGTAATATTTCAAAAGGGACTTAAACAGTCATTTACATCTAAATGGTAAAAAGTACTTAAGATACTTTCCAAAAGCAGGTTTTAAAAAGGAAATAAACATTGAGGAAAACAAGTAGGACAAATCTGAGCACAGGTGGTCCAATCACTAGCCTCCAAGTGGTTTGGCTGTTGAAACAGCCATTCTTGGAAAAGCTTTTCTAAAGTTTGAGGCATGGTAACAAAAAAACATCTGACCTCCCCTTCTCAAGGGAAGCTGGTACCTACACTCTAAGAGCTGTCATGGCACCAGCCTGTACTTCAACTTAATAATCACTCCCTGAACACAAAAGAAGGCACCCAGGTGAGTCCAGAACAAATGTTTCCCTTGTTTATTACCCACATGCCTCGGGCACGGCTCCTGTTAAACACAAGGAGATGAACAGCTTCTGGTTTTTGGTCCAACTCCTTGCTATCTATTCCAAACCCAATTCTCAAAAGCAGGATGTGTAGTTTGTTTAATAAATACTAGCTGGTTCACTAATTCAGCCCTGTACCCCTTTTTTGGCGTCATGTCAGTCCAATATAGACCAGGAAGATATTTATATTTAAGTATTTGTTAGATCCCTCTCACAATCTCAGCTCTAGACCTACTCACTAGTATGAGCGACTTAGTCTTAGTCTTCCAGAATCTTGTGGCTGGAAGGGATCTTAAAAGATCCTATCTGTCCATTTGATGATTCAATACAATCTGTAAAAGTCCTGACAGGATGGTTAGCTAGCTCCTCTTTTCCGGGGATAGAGAATCCACTACCTCTTGAAGCTGTCCTTTCCCATTCTGCACAGGTATTATTATTAACTCACACTGAGTCATAATCTGTCTTGTTACATCTGTAAGCCAACTGAGCCTCATAACTCTCAGGGAAGAGGCTGCACACTGGCAGCCCGTGGATTGTACTTGTCATATTTTGTGTGGCCTCAACAGTTGGCCAGCAAAGTCTTGATTTAAGGAAAAAAGAAAAAAAAAAAAAGGCTCGCTTAGGTAAACAATGAACTTACAGTAGGATAAAGTAGAGGACCTTACCTTAGAGTCTAACTAGAGCTGAAGAGCAGCTTCCCCTTTGATAGGACAGGAGCTTCCTAATTCTGAGCCTGTGTTTTCATTTTAGAATGGTGATAACAATCCCTACCTCACTTGGTTTTTGTAAGATTATGTGTATAAGGCACTTGGCATAGTAGTTAGCATACAATGAATGCTCACTAAATGGTAGCCTCTTGTGAAGATAAATATCTCTTGGTAGTCCTTTCATAAACGTAGTTATTTTCCTTAAAAGGAACTCATTTTCTTTAGATCTTTACTCTCATATTACCTTCTTAATGAGGTTTTCCTTTGCCAACCTATGTAAAACTAACATCCCCTCCTCTTATGTGCCCTGCTTCGTTTTTTTTCCCACTGCCATTATCACCATCTAACACTACATACTTATTTATTTATCCAGTTTATCATTGGTCTTCCCATCTAGGATATAAGATCCATAGGGCAGAAATTTGTTTTTGTTTTCATTTAAATTACTGTATTCCTGACGCCTAGAAGAATGCCAGACATTTGATAGGTACTAAATAAGTAACTGTTTAATGAGTAAACAAATAATCTTTCTCAAAGTCTGGTGCCTAAGCAAAATATTGCAGGTGTGAGCTGACAAGTACAAGCAGTATAGTAAAATGGAACAATTTGTTCTTGTTAATGTAGCCTAGGATTGTACTGAAGGTTAAAATTAATACACTATCTAAGAGACTCTTAACTATAGGAAACAAATTAAAGGTTGCTGGAGAGGAGGTGGGTGGGGGGATGGGGTAATCTGGGTGATGGGCATTAAGGAGGGCACTTGATGTAATGAGCACTGGATGCTATATGCAATTGATAAATCACTGAATTCTATCTATGAAACTAATAATACACTATATGTTAAATAATTGAATTTAAATAAAATTTAAAAAATAAAAAAGATTATAATCACAGTATATTTTCAAAAACAGGGGATCACAGACATTTCAGTTGAAAAAAAAAAAGGAACAGAATGTCTTTCTTCATGAAAAAAATATCCTTACTAATGTAAATTTTGTACCCAAATAGTTATTTTAGAGATTTTTCTACTAATGCTGCAGATACTCTACTTCGGAAATTTACTAGTAAGGATGGAGACAAATCCCCATCATGCTCCTGATGTCACACAGATAAATGGTTGAGCATCACATAACATAAGGCATCTCAATTGCTTTTATAACATCACCTCTAAATAATCCTATTTGGATTTATTTCAGTTTAAGCCCTTATACAAGTAAACTGACACCTTTCTACTTCTGCTTGGCTGTAAGTCCTATTTAGTTCCCAGACTTAAGATCAGCAGTTGCTGTGCAATGAAGGTTCCCACTGAGACCAAAAATTTTCAGGACATGAAGCAGATTTGGTACTAGCCTCTGCACAGGAGTGTAAGTAAATCTCCTGATGAGATAAAAACTGTATTTGCCTTGAATTATTTGGGAAAAAAATAAAGAATAATATTTCTCTATGATAAACTTTCCCCCTGTATCCAGGTTCATTTTAAATGGCTCCTTCCCTAAACCTACAATTTTAAGTACCTAGTATTTATTTAGAAGTAACTTATTGGTTTAAAAGAGCTGCCTTTAAGTGGTGAGCAATTCAGAACTTTAGTGAGATCACTCACTTTTATTTGGTTATTTATTTCAAACAGAAGTCTTGGTTCTCTTTGAAGACTGGCTGACAAGCAGAGTAGTCCCAATAAATATAGCTTAGTCTTGGTTCACAAATACATACATACCTGAAAGAAGGTCCTTCGTAGGGGGGTTGTTTGAAGAAAGAATGCATGAGTCACTGCGACTCTTGGCCACTGTCTTAATTTGAGGCTGGAATTCAGAACTGTTAAGAAGGGACATCTGCTTCCTTGGGGCCTTGCCTTTCAGAGTCATAGACTCTAAACTCTGTCCTGAATTAAGATGGTGTTGTAGTCCGAAGAAAGAGTCCTTTATTGTATCAGAGTTCTCTGCAAAGTACAAGTGGTCCTTTCCCCTGTTATAAAATAAAGGAGAACTTTAGCAATATATTACCCATTGTGGTAACATTTCACTTTGTCAGAAACAGAAAGTGTATCAGTAGTTTATAGCAGTGTAGACTGCTTCGACTTTGTAAATCTGTTTTTCATCTCCCAAATGAAATAAATAATAGATGTTTTATCTACAGTTGTATGGTTGTGGCTGAAGTGAGACAATGAAATACAGAGCTCAGTTGGGGCACCTGTGTGGCTCAGTCAGTTAAGTGTCTGACTCTTGGTTTCGGCCCAGGTCATGATCTCAAGTCATGAGATCGAACCCCATGTTGGGCTCTGCACTCAGCAGGGAGTCTGCTTGAAGATTCTCTCCCTCTGCCCCTCCCCTCACTTGTGCACATGCAAGTGTGTGTCCTCTCTCTCTCAAATAAATAAATCTTGAAAAAAGAGAAAGAACTTAGTGCAGAGCCCAACACAAAGCAAATGCTTTGTAATTATTTAAAATAAAAATCTAGGGGTGCCTGGGTGGCTCAGTCAGTTAAGCATCTGCCTTTGGCTCAGGTTGTGATTTCAGAGTCCTGGAATCTAGCCCCACATCAGGCTCCGCAGGGAGCCTGCTTCTCCCTCCCTTTGCCGCTCTGCCTGCCTGTGCTCTCTCTCTGTCAAATAAATAAATAAAATCTTAAAAACAAACAAACAAACCTATTTCTCTTACTTGATCCTGTTTCATGAACTACTGCCCTTTCCCTCTTTTTCCCTCATGGGCATCTATCATGGCATCTGTTTATGACTTAGTTATACTTATTTATCTGTACAATGGCCTCCCCACCAGATTGTGAACAGTCCTCAAAGACAAGAATTGTGTCTTATTAATTTCTATGCCTAGTATTTGGTACTAGACCAGGCACACAGTGGGTATTTAATATTTGTTTGCTAAATGAATGACTACTTTCAGTCTTTTATCCAAACACAAATAAAAAACAGAAATTATGAAGTGGGAGTTAGCTGAAAGACTGGTAATTACCTCGGAGTGGTTGATCTACTACTGTTAGCTGCTAACTCTTTTCCATCAATTTTGGTGGTAGGCATCCTATGGGGCCTTGATGGAACCAGAAACTGGCTACTGCTGGGTTCAGTATATTCTCTGAATTCCTGCTCAGATAAAAGCACATTTTCTTTCACATCGGTGGCTGGAAGAGGGCTATAGCTGTCATAAGTTTCTGACAGAGGCTCCAGGGCAAGAGAGACCTGAAAGAGACAAACATGTAATATGCCAGAAATTTTCTTTTGCACTGACTAATTTTAAGACTCCCTGCTTAATATAAATGAATAGTCCCCATTCCTTGTAGGATCAAGTTCAAATTCCTGCAGAAGCCTCATCTCCTGCTTTGCTCTCCTCCTCCATTCCTCTCTCCCAGATATACCAATCATTTAAGGTTCTCTCAATGTACCTTATGTTTCATTCCCTTAGGCCTTGTATATGCAATTTCCTCCAGTATTACTTTCTTTGTAAAAATTTGTTTTTAATTCTTTAAAGATTTTTATTTATTTGAGAAAGAGAACACAAGCGGGGGGTAGGGGTGGGTGGACAGAGGGAGAAGCAGACTCCCCATTGAGCAGAGAGCCAGACTTAGGGCTTGATCCCTGGACCCTGGGATCATGACCCAAGCTGATGGCAGATGCTTAATCGAGTAAGTTACCAGGCGTCCCTGCGAAAACTTCTCTGTGCCCAGGTAGAGATGTCATGGCCGTTCCCTTCTTTATGTTTCCACTTCTTCTGTGTCTACCCAACAATATAACCCCCATTTATTGAACTCTTTACTACAGGCCATAAGGTATGCTAAGTTCCTCACACGGAGAAGCTCATGCGATGATATAACTCCATCAGGAAAGTATATTATTCTATTTGAAGATTAAAAAAAAAAGCTTATAGGAGGTATTTGTAACTTTAGTTTATTCACTACCCGATTAGGTTAATTCATTGAAGGCATGCACTTGTCTTTTTCATTTTTGTATGGACCGATCAGCACAATAAACACTTGGCATACAAATCTATTATGCTTAATAATGTCTAATTATTATGTCTGATGAATAAGAGAATAGCAACACCTTCTACATCCTTACTGTTGGTTATTTAAGAAAAATAAGACCCTAGTTCTATGCTGGATATAGGCTGGGCAAAGAAGGAGAAACATTAATATGAAAAGAAATCACTTGAAGTTTCTTTTATCATCTCATTCCTGTGAGATCCGGTTCTCTATTAAATGGCTCTCCAGTCCTCTGAAAAGCCTAATGGAAGAACAAAGCCTAAAAAAATAGAGTCTAAAGCAAAACTTTAGGAAAGAAGTTGAAGAATATACTGCAAAAGAAAAGAGTAATGGTGTTGAAAGTTCTATTACAATGACGGAGAAAGCAGAAGGCACTGTTCCAGCAGCCCAAGTCAAATAATGATGAAGGGCCTAACATAAAGAGGAAAGGTTGAAGTTAGATATTTCAAGATGTCTCTCAAAAGGTCAATGGGATAATTTGTGCAGAGAAACTGCCAAGGTCCAGACTCAATAAAATAACACTTGGGTCTTGATGAGAATTTTGTTCTTGAACAGTTAACATAAAGTCCTTTAAATCTATTCACCACCAAGATTTTTTTACAAAGACAAATGACAGGAATGCAGTAGGATAAATATTCTGTGTAGTGATCACTATAATAGCATCACATAAAGTCCTGGCTGCCTAATGTAAATGTCAGAGAGTATTCCCCTACCATTCATCATTTCCCAAAAAACTGCCTCTATATTTTTTTTTAAAGATTTTATTTATTTATTAGAGAGAGAGAGAGCATGAGCACAGGCAGACAGAGTGGTAGGCAGAGGCAGAGGGAGAAGCAAGCTCCCCGCTGAGCAAGGAGCCCGATGTGGGACTCGATCCCAGGACGCTGGGATCATGACCTGAGCCGAAGGCAGCCGCTTAGCCAACTGAGCCACCTAGGCGTCCCAAAACTGCCTCTATATTTTATAAACAAAGAAGACACTGAGAATAAAGGCATATGTCCCTGGCCTTAACAATAACCTGCTGTCTGGCTACTGAGTTTTGCTTTTTCTCTAAGCAGATCCAAACCAATCACAAAACAGATCATAGGCCTATACTACCAGTGACCCTTAAAGAGATAAGTAAGTCCAGGTACCTGCCAGACCAATCTTACAATCAAAACATGGGCCAGCCTAACTTCTCTACTCAATTAACAAATATCTGTTGATACTAGCTTAGTGCCAGGCTCTGTGCTACCTGCCTGAGGCAAAGAGATGAATAAAACATGGAGCCTGACCCAGAGAATGGCGGTATCTTGTAGAGGAACTTAAAGAGACTAATTTTAATTTAAAATGGTTTACTCTGAGATAGGGGTGTGTATCAGGTGGTAAGAGAAAAAGGGGTCTGAAATTGGGGAAGAGGTGAGGAAGGAGTGCCATGGTTTCCAGAAGTGAAACATAAACATCTGGATTTAGAATCTTAAATATGAATAGTACAGGTAAGGCTGAGGGAGATTGAGGTAAAACATACCAGGCAGAGGGAAGAGCATGAGTCAAACTTTAAAGGTATAAAATATTGTTCCAGCAATTCCTACAATTCCAAGGGATTGCCACTCCTAACCCCCTGCTTTCACCGAAAATACTCCTATATTCATCTTCCAGATCATCATTCTTGTCCACCTCAGTCATGCTCCCCTCCCCCAATCATGTTCACTCTTGTGCTCACTCCTCTGCCAACCTCTTCATGGAGCCCTATAGGATTTCTATTTATACAAACTACTTTACCACTTCAACTGAACATCTCTTTCTTAAAATGTCCCAATTTTTCCAAAGTCTTCTGTAATGGAAACTATTTCTTTTACTAACCAGGATAAAGGAAGTGCCTTTCTGCTGCTTTCCCAGACCATCATTCTGTCACCTAAAGATTTTGCACCTTTTCAGAAGCCCATGCCATCCACAAATACCACAAATTTACCATAAGATTCTCACATCCATAATAGAGCAACCCTAGGGACATTTACCATTCTTCTCAACGACTCAAGGCTCTCTTTAGCACTAAGCTGCCTACAATCACTGACTACAACATCTATCAGTATCAATGATAGCACATTAGTATGCCTATTTTTCAGACTTATGCTGGCCAACATGGCATTTAAAAAAATATAAAAATTATTTAATTATTTAAATGGTATTATTTAAAATACCAGAGTTTACGTAAAATTTTGGAATTCTGGTTCTCTTAAAAATTCAGAAACTCCAATGGTGCTAGATCTCCATTTCAATGTGTTAAAAATTAGCTGAAGCAGACTAGTGACTTTAGTCAGGGCACATGTTCCAATCTGAAAAGTCCCCAGCCATGTCCCAATGAGGCAGAGTGATAACTATTGTTTATCATCCCCCTTGGTCTGCCGGGCTTTTAAAAATTTTACTATCTTACAATAAAATGGATATTTTTGTGTTTATACATTTTTATAAATTTTAACCTATCGACAGATGCATGTAACCACCACCATAATCAAGATAGAGAATAATTCCATTAACCCAAAAAACTCCCTGGGACCATCCCTCTGTAGCCACACTCTCTCCTCACCTTTAATCCCTAGCAACAGCTGATCTATTCTCAACCATTATAGTTCTAGCTTTTTGAAAATGTCATACAAATGGAACTATATAGTATGTAACCTTTTGAGATGGGCTTCTTTCACTCATAATAAGGCCTCTCAATGTGGAGAAAGGAGAACCCTCTTACACTGTTGGTGGGAATGCAAGTTGGTGCAGCCAATTTGGAGAACAGTGTGGAGATGCCTTAAGAAATTAAAAATAGAGCTTCCCTATGACCCTGCAATGACACTACTGGGTATTTACCCCAAAGATACAGATGTAGTAAAAAGAAGGGCCATCTGTACCCCAATGTTCATAGCAGCAATGGCCATGGTTGCCAAACTGTGGAAAGAACCAAGATGCCCTTCAACAGACGAATGGATAAGGAAGATGTGGTCCATACACACTATGGAGTATTATGCCTCCATCAGAAAGGATGAATACCCAACTTTTGTTATCAACATAGACAGGACTGGAAGAGATTATGCTGAGTGAAGTAAGTCAAGCAGATAGAGTCAAGTATCATAGGGTTTCACTTATTTGTGGAGCATAAGAAATAACACGGAGGACATGGGGAGATGGAGAGGAGAAGGGAGTTGAGAGAAAGTGGAAGGGGAGATGAACCATGAGAGACTATGGACTCTGAAAAACAATCTGAGGGTTTTGAAGGGGTGGGGGGCGGGAGGTTGGGGGAGCCTGGTGGTGGGTATTATGGAGGGCATGTATTGCATGGAGCACTGGGTGTGGTGCATAAACAATGAATTCTGTTACACTGAAAAGAAATTAAGTTAAATTAAAAAAAAAAAAAGAATAAGCCCTCTCAGATTTATCAACATGGTGCGTGTATCAGCAGTTCATGCCTTTTTACTGACTTGGTAGTATTCTATGGTTAACATGGCTTATCACATTGGTTGACTTTCAAAGACTGAGATAGCCTTGCATTGCTGGTACAGACCCCACGTGGATATGGTCTCATTACTCTTTTTATATACTACTGGACTCAACTTGCTAATATTTTTTGAGAATTTTTAGGTTTATTTTTAGGTCTAGATCTTAAACTGTCCTCTATTTTGCTATCAAAGTGGTATAAGCCTCATAAAATAAGTCAAAAAGTATTTTCTCCTGTTCTATTTTCTGGAAAAGCTTGTGAAAATCAGTGCTCTTTTTTTTAAAATGTCTGCAAGAATTCACTAGTGAAATTATCTTGGCTTAGAGATTTCTTTTTTGGAAGGATTTAAACTGCAAAAGCAATTCTTTAATAGTTACAAGTCTAGTCAGGTTATATATTTTATCTTGAGTGATTTTTGGTAGTTTGTGGTTTTCAAAGAATTGATCAATTTCATCTAAATCATCAAATTTTTGTGTATAGAGTTTATACTATTCCCTGTCTTTGGGATTCTGTGGGCTATGGTCTCTCTCACATTAGAATCAAGAGGAAAGTAAAATATTTCTTGCATCCAAGAAAGAACTAGAGCCCCATGATTTTCAAAAGAAATGTCAGAACGCATATTTCTTTGTGGAAGAGAATATCCCTAATGGTGAAATAAAGCAAAGAAAATGTGACTGTCAAAAACAGCATTATGAAACAAAGTACAATAGGATTATAATTACTTAGTAGAAAAGATGCATGATAAAAATGGAATAAACAGAAAGGTACTGATTTTAAATAGGGTTTGTTTTTTAAATGCCAATAAAATAAGTGGTACTCTTGTGACATAAAATCAAATATTTAAGATAAAAAACTTTATAAAGTATCGAAGTCTCTTATAAATGGCAACATTTATTAAAGAATGCAACAGAATTTGTGAATCATAAACATTTGCATATGTAGGTCTAATTAAAATTATAGTTGTTCCTAATGTTAGTGGTATGGCTACAAACTTACAAGGTGAGCTGAATAAAAATGTTAAACAATTTGTGGTATTTTTCTCTGTAGCTGAGAAGAACACAAATAAAAACAACTCTCTGACAGCCGTGTTTATTTAGAGCATCAGTGAAAATTTTTATGTGAGTGAAAAACTTTTGGAGGAGATGCTCATGGCAAACAAATCAAGGAAATGGCATTTCTTTTCTTTTTTAAAGATTTTATTTATATATTTGTCAGACAGAGAGAGAGAGTGAGCACAAGCAGGGGAATAGCAGACAGAGGGAAAAGCAGGCAGAGGGAGAAGCAGGCTCTCTGCTGAGCAAGAAACCGATACAGGGCTCTGTCCCAGGACCCTGGGTTAATGACCTCAGCTGAAGGCAGATGTCTAAGTGACTGAGCCACTCAGGCACCCGGGAAATGGTATTTCTCCAAACTGAGAAATGTTTTAAAAAGTTTATTAAAGACTGATAACAGGGGTGCCCGTGTGGCTCAGTTAGTTAAGCGTCTGTCTTCAGTTTGGTTCATGATCCCACGGTACTGGGATCAAGCGCCACTTCGGGCTCCCTGCTCAGCAGGAGAGTCTGCTTCTCCCTCTCCTTCTGCCCCTGCTCCTGTGTTCTCACTCTCAAATAAATAAATAAAATCTTTAAAAAAAAAAGACTGATAACAATGGATAATGTCTTTTTGTTGACAATAGACCTGTTTCAAAATTTAAATTCAAAGTGGCAACATTTTGCCAAGACAAAGAACCATAAACATACTGTCTTGGTTATTTCATCTAAAAGGCTAAAAATCAAAATCACATATATATAATTAACATATAAGTTAATTAAACTCCTGTGGTCAATGTTTTGCTTGATAATGGATAAGCAGTATTGCAACCTGTTATTGCTACATGAATACTAGGGGGTATGAAACTGTGTGTGGTATTAAATGTTCTTGCTTGAATTAAAAGAAGTCACCTGGTTTGTGTTTTTGAAGGAGAAATCCCAGCCTCAGATCACCAGCAAGTGCTGACAAAATACAGGACTATTTTAGTTGACATTATAGACTACATAAAGCATTCAATTACTTATCTGCAAGTGCATTCACAAGAAATCATACAATATGAGATTCAATTTATTCATTCTTTTGATTATATCTTTGGAAAATTTATTTGGCAAAGAACCATCTATCGACTTTTCTATATTTTTTATGCTGAAATAGGATTTCCAGACATCAAAGTGATGGCATGAAATATATTTCTAAAACTGTAGAGCTAAAGACCAACATCGCAAAAAGACTTTTTTGATTTCAAATGTTATGAAAACCAACACTGTTCAATTTGCTTTACTCAGTTTATACTGAAAGTATAACATGGAAGTTAATGCAGTGTTGTACAATATTTAAGCTTAAATACGCTTGAATATCTTCATTTTAAGAATATCTTAGAAATAAAATCCAACTTCAAAAACTATTGTGCCAAGATTCTGTCTTTGTTTGGAAATAAAGGCAGCCATGTTTGTGAACAGTTATTTTGTTATGAAACCGAATAAAAACTAAATTTTATTCTCAAATGGTTTAAAAAAATGAATGCTGTAATGCCCATCAAATATAAATCATCTGGTACTGATAACTTGGTAAAGAAGTAAAAGTATCAAGTTTTTAGCTAAATCAAAGGAATTGATTTCAAAAGCAAAGAATTTATAATTAAGTTTTTTTTTCCAATTTCAATGTAAAATAATCATATATATGTATATAATTATGTTACATGCTCACATAATAAAGTTTGGTTTTTATTTTTTTTTCGTAATCTCTACACCTATCATGGGGCTCAAACTCATGACCCCGAGATCAAGCATTGCATGTTCTTCCAAATGAGCCAGTCAGGCATCCCAAGTTTGGTATTTTTTTAAAGTTTATTATATTTTTGGCTGTTGATTATTCTTATAGTCAGCCTGTTTGACTCATTTGTTATTTTCAACATTTGACCTACACCAATAATGGAATACATAAAAAGCTTCCTCTCTCCAACAGCTTGGTTCTAATGATCTTTATTGTCAAACTACTCTGAGCACCCTCCAGCCAGTTTTGGCCTTCTTATTATTTTAAACTGTTCTAACTCCATAATCTCAGTTTCCCTTTAGTAACTATGCATCTGTCTTCTTGAGGTCTGACTAAACCTGATCTTCAGAGCAACAATCTAAAACCACCTCTATTCATCTTCCAATCTATCAGCTGCCCACTGGCTTCCCTTACCACTTGACAAGAAGGATTCCACCTTTAGTCAATTCATGACTGCTTTGGGGGACAGCAAAGCAATGGTATGATAACTCGCATCACTCACAACATGCTCTTTTTTTAAAAGTTATTTTTATTTTTAAAAAAAGATGTATTTTAGAGAGAGAGAGAGAAAAAGCAAGCTCAGGGAAGGGCAGAGGGAGAGGAAGAAGCAAACTTTCCATTGAGTGTAGAGAGTGTAGAGCCTAATGCAGGGCTCAGTCCCACAACCCTGAGATCATGACCTAAGCTGAAATCAAGAGTTTGATGCTTAACCTACCTGGGAGCTACCCAGCCTCCCCAAAAGTGATTTTTAAGTTAACAGTTTACATTCATATAATTTAAAGAATCAGAGAGTTCTATTACAAAAATGAGTCCCTCACATAGACCCCCATATTTTTCTTTTCCTAGAGGCAACTACTTTCAACTCCTGCCCTTGATTCTTGTGGTATTTACCTCTAGAATTCCAGATAATGTGCTTATATTTCTATCACATCTTGACCCCCTCCTCAGTTTTCAGGCATTATCTTTTGACTTTCTAATATGGAAGATAAAAATTTAGCTCAATCCTACATCCTTCTACCTCCTTATCTCCCAACCTGCCCTTCTAGTTTTATTATAAACACAGATTATGGATCGAACTAAAATTATTATATGAGCATGTGTTCTATTTAAAGCTGAACCATTAGATGCACTGATTACTTTTCCTTTCCAATGAAAGAGCCACAGAAATAATATTTTAGGCTTTGCATGCCATATAGTCTCTGTCATAATTATAGAAGTCCCCTGCTTATCCACAGGGTTATGTTCCAAGACTCCCTGTGGATGCATGAAACTGTAGATAGTACTAAATCCTATATATACACTATGTTTTTCCCTTTACGTACGTAACTATGACAAAGATTAATTTATAAATTAGGCACGGTAAGAGATTAACAATAATAAAATAAGCTATGTGAATGTGCTTTCTCAAAAAATACTATATTCACCCTTCTAGTGATAAGATAACAAAAGGTCTATGTGATGAGATTAAGAGCTGTGAATGAGGTAGGCATCATGACAGAGCCACAGGCTAGTATGGATCTTATGAGGAAAAGTTAGAAGGAGCATCAGCTGCTTCCTGACTGCACTGAAACCACCAAAAGAGAAACCGAGGACAAGGGGGGACTACTGTACTTCACTTTGCTCTTGCAGCATGAAAGCTGCCATAGATCTACAAATACAGGTGGTGAGCAAGTCAGATTTGCCTTGGGGGTTATAGCCTATGAATCCCTGAAGCAAATAAAAGAATGGCGCAAAAGCATATGAACAAATACTCAACATACTGATCATCAGGATATGATAATTAAAACCTCAGTGAGATATCAGGACATACTCCCTAGAATAACAAAAACTGAAAAGACTACCCAAACCAATTGCTGGCAGATATGTGGAGAATGTTTATATACCACTGATGGGAATGTAAAGTTATACAATCATTATGAAAGTGGTTTGGTTGTTTCTTAAAAAGTTAAACATGACTCACCAATCCCATTCTTGGGTATTTTCCCAAGAAAAGAAGAACACGTCTACATAGAGTTGCTTTACTCATAAGAAGCAAAAAAAATGGTAAAAAACAAAACAAAACAAAAAACAAAAAAAAAGCCCCAAACAACCAAATGTCCACTAAGTGGCATATAGATAAAAAATCATGGAATATCCATACAGTGGAACACACCTCTGCAAAAGGGAACTACTGATACACAAAATAGTATGGATGAATCTTTAAAATGGCTTTGTTCACTTACTCTTTTAATAACTCTTAACCTGGATGAGGGGACAATTTGTGTTTACTATATGGTTATTTATATATCTTATATATAGAAGATACTCTTTTGCATATCTCTGAAAAATTTTAAAAAGTTAAGTGAAATAAAATGTATAGTGTCTAACATATGGTAGATAGACATACAATAAATGTTGATAAGAAAATGATCAGAGCGTCGCCTGGGTGGCTCAGTTGTTAAGTGTCTGCCTTCAGCTCAGGTCATGATACCAGGCTCCTGGGATCGAGCCTTGCATAGGGCTTCCTGCTCAGCAGGAAGCTACTTTTCTCTCTCCCACTCCCCCTGCTCGTGTTCTCTCTCTCACTATGTCTCTCTCTGTCAAATAAATAAAATCTTTAAAATTTTTTAAAAAATGATCAGAATGAAAGCTTTCAATTTTATCTCAAAATGTTCCTCCTCTTTGCCTTCCTCCATTCCAACATATGTAACCCTAGTAACTGTGTTTATGGTAGAAACTCATTCTTATTTAGTTCTCTTCATGATCTTATTGGCTCAATTATCCTCTTATTTTCAATTTCTTCACTTGCTTCTCTTTGGTCTACAAACAAATCAGGTCTCTTATTTTCTAAAAAGGAGTCAGCAAACTTATTCTGTCAAGGGGCAGAGAATAAATATTTTAGGCTTTATTTATGGCATATTTTTCTTCTTTAAATGATCTCTTAAGGGGCACCTAAGGGATCAGTCCGTTAAGTCTCTGTCTTTGGCTCAGGTCATGATCTTAGGGTCCTGGGATTGAGCCCTGAGTAGGGCTCTCTGCTCAGCGAGTAGTGTAGCTTTTTCTCTTCCTTTTGCCACCCCCCCCCACTGGTGCACCACACGCTCCCTGTCTCTCTCTCTCTCTCTCTCAAATAAATAAAATCTTAAAAAAAAATTTAATGACCTTTTCAAAATGTAAAAACCATGCTTAGTTAGAAGGCCACAAATGGAGCACCAGGCAAAGTGTGTCAACCCCTGTTCTAAAATAGTACCAAAAAACTTCTGAATTCTACTACTCACTATCAGTGTGTCCTCTCAAATTCAAGTAAATTTGGCATGTTGCCATCACATGCCTAAACACGATGTTAAGTGTTTCCATATTTTTTTCATCTCATTTAATCCCTGCAACAACACTGTGAGGTAAAAGTTTTAGTACTTTTTTTTACAAAATAAAATATGGAAGCTCAGAGTGGACAAGTGAATATCAGAACTTTTGTAACCATTTCTGTTCTGGTTTCTCCACTGTCCATAACTGTTTGTCCATGTCCAAACTCTAGTGCTATTTCCATTAGATCACACCACCCCTCCCTCCTTTCACTGACACTTATTTGGGAAATAGAAATCTCTAATTACTACTTATTTCCTTATTCCATAATCTTTTAAAATCTGACTTTTGCCTCCAATGCTCTATACAATTTTCTAACAAGCCCAATAACATTTAAATAAAAAACACACACACATTATTTTATCAACTGATACTTAAATATGAAAAAAAAATGATCCAGCCACTTTAGAAAACAATCTGACAATTCCTCAAAGTTAAACATACTTACCCTATGACAGCAATTCTATTCCTAGGTATGTATGAAGAGAAATGAAAATGTGTTCACAAAAAAACTTGTATATGAATGTTCACAGAACTACCATTTTTCATAGCAGTCAAGTGGAAAAAATCCAAATGTCTATCAACTGAAGAATGGATCAATATGTGGTCTATCCATATAAGGGAATATTATCCAGCCATAAGAAGAATGAAGTACTGAGACATGCCACAATGAAGATGAACCTTGAAAACATTATGCTGTGTCAAAGAAGCCAGCTACAAAAGGCTACATAATATGTTATTTCACTTATATGAACTGTCCAGAATATGCAAATATAGAGAAACTGAAGTTAAATTAGCGGTTGCCAGGGACTAGGGAAGGGTGAAACAGGGAATGACTGCTAATAGCCACAGTACTTTTTGGGGTGATAAAAAGTTCTGGAATTAAATAGTAGTGATGGTTATAAAATCCTGTGAATGTATTAAAAACCAGTAAATTGTATACTTTAAAGGGTGAGTTTTATGACATATAAACTGTGTCTCAATTTTAAAAATAGGAAAAAAACTACCTAGAAGCCTATACTCCCAACTGTTTTCAACTTTCTTTATTTTTTCCCAATCATTGATTATGTAGTTAATTTTAATTCTCTTTAGTCATCAATCCAAAATCCATTTTATCCATGCAGCTACATAATCATAACTAGGTAATTTTGTTTTTATGGAAACAAAACACTCCACTAATAGACTATAATTTTAATATTACTAAATAATTTATTTTCATTTTTTTAATATTAAAAGTGTATTTCTGTAACTAGACCTAGGCAGACAGTCTCCCTATTTTTACAGTATTTCCTTAAGATAAGTTCCTAAGAGTAGAATTACCAGCTCTTGAAACAGAATGCCAAACTGTTTTGTAGATCGCATGGGAATTTTTATCATTGTCAGAAAAGTAGGAGTAAACCAGACTCCATCATGAAGTTACGAACATAAGGAGTCACCTTTTAAATTTAATATATATAAAAATATGGTAAATACAAAAAAAAAAAGTTGCAGTCTTTCATTCAGATGGAATTATTTCTGGACTCTATTCTGTTCCGCCAATGTGATTATGTGTTTGTAGTTTTTTCTTCTTTTTAAATAATCTCTGCACCCAATGGTGGGGCTCCAACTTAGGAACCTAAGGTCAAGAGTCACATGCTCTACTGACTGAGCCAGCCATTCCTGTGCTTGTCGTTTTATAAGAGGTTCTTTTATCTGGTAATGCTGTATATGTTTTCTCATATTTTTTAAACTATTTTCTTATATACCTGTCTAAATTTCTGTATTTTAGAATACATCTGACAAAGCATAAAACTGAAAATGAAATTTCTAAGCAATGTGAATACTCAGAGCTTTCCAAGAAGCACTCTCAAAGAGTGTCCCTCAAAAAGGATCCTTCTATGTTCTTCCCCACCGTCCTGTACATACACGTTGCAGTATGCACCTAGTATACACCTATCAGTCTGCATTCTACCTGTTATTCTTTTATCTCCTCCTACGTGACTTTGGAAAACTACATGAAAAAATCATTTCTTATCTCTTTATCCTTAGTGGCACATAATAATGTATAAAAAAAAAGGAAGGCTGAATCAATGAATGAACCCACCAAAGATACCACTTACATGAGTCAAACAAGCAATTAATGCTTGACACTATGTTAGGAACTGTAGGAAAAACACAGAAAGTAGAAAACACTGTCCTGCCTCCCAGGGAATCTAGATACTAGAAAGAAGGGAAGTTAAAGGGAGACTACTAAAACATAATTTTAGAGATTGTGTAGGATTATAACTGAACGATAATTATATAACCAATGTTATAAATTTAACAGAGTACAGAGAAGATGAATGCAGTAGGAGCTGTGAAAGACTTGGCCCTTGAGATGGGCAGTAAAGCACTTAGAGGATTTGGATAAGTAAGATACATTATAGTCTTTGGGTAAAAACATGAACAAAGGCATGAAGTGGGAATTAGCATGATATATGGGAGTCATGTACCTATCTATTCTACAAACTGACTCAACTACTGGTGCTGTAAAAGTTTTAGTCTACGCAGAAAATAATTAAAATATTTTTACCTGGAGTTCTCCAAGTTTCTTGGATGTTGGTGAAACAATGGTAAAAAATCCACTGATGTGATGGGTTGGAGAAAGCTGGGCTAGTCCACTGATCTGAACTCTACCAATTGGAAGATGGTCAATTTTGGTGATTACTTCCAGCACCAGCACAGCCATATCTAATCAGAAACAATTACAACATACACAGATATTTTTCATTTATTTTCTTTTCCTTTTTTTTTTTTTTTAAATGGGCAGAGGGGCTTACATCAGGAAACCTGTTTACTTAAAAAAAATATATTTTATTTTCAAATAAAACACTACCTACCACATCAGTCTGGGGCTGGGCAAGAGTGAACCCATTATCAAAAGAACAATAAAGTTTTAGGGAAGAATGAAAAATACCTCACACAGAGAAAAAAAGATTACATTGATGTAATTAGCAATGATTACAGGGTGTGAGGAAGGCTTGTATGTGGCTTGGCTATTAAAAAGGGAGGTTCTCTCAACTTCCTTTTCAGTATTTTGCTGTTTTGATATAAAAGAACCCAACTGTTTCTGCTTGCTGCAGCCTGCCTAGTCTACAGGGATGGGAGGGGCTCATCACCTGAAGCCTGGTGATGGCTTACTTGGGATTGGGGCCCAATGTTGGCTTTGCCAGGCTGGCCACCAGGCTGCTTCCTCATGGCTTCCAGAACGATGCACTTATTTTCTTTCAAATGAAACATGCATACAAAAGAGTACATAAAAGAATAATAAACCAAATACCTACCACATAGCTTAAGAAATAGTTATATTTTCCCCAATTTTACAGTTAGAGCATACATCTTGTGAAATAATGTTTGATCTCTTGTGTCTTCATTTTCTAATAAACACATCATATTCATGTCCACAGCTGGGCCTCACTTACAAGGTTCACCTCATCCATCTCCTATTCAAATCCTACCTTCTACAAAGCTTCTTTCCTAAATAGATTTATAAAATGTGAATACTGACCCATTTGGTGGTTAACCCCTTCATTTTAATAACGGGAAAATAAAGACCCAGGAAGATGAAATGGCTTACTCAAATTCAAGCAGCCTGTTAGTGCACAACACAAGGAGGATTCTCTGGGGCACCTGGCTCAAATGGTTAAACATCTATCTGCCTTTGGCTCTGGTCATGATCCTGATGTTCTCGGATCAAGCCCTGCAGCGGGATCTCTGCTCAGTGGTTCTGGTTCTCTTTCTCCCTCTGCCCCTATCCCCCTGCTCATGCTCTCTCTCTGTACCTCTGTCTCAAATATATAAATAAAATCTTAAAAAAAAAACAAAAACAAAGATGAAACATCAAAAAAAAAAAAAGGAAGTAGGAGTCTAGTTTCCTAAGAACCTATGATAAACTTGGCTCTTAATAACTTCCTGGAATATTCATATAATATTTACTATATGTGCCAAGTAATCAGACATTTAATTACTTACTGTCTGGCACCACTTACTACTATTTCATACATATAAGTTTTGTTTTTTTCAACTAATCTGTAAGTTCCTTTTGATCAGATACTGCATCTACAGTTTCTTTATTCCCCACACTGCCCAAGACTTTATATTTTTACAAGATTCACACCTACGGTGTGCCAGGTAGTGGACCAATCACTTCACACAACTTTTTTCATTGAATCTTCTCAACAATTCCTACCGCTAGTGTTATTATCCCCCATTTAACTAACAGGAAACCGAGGTTCCAAGATCTTAAGGAACATCTCAGCAGCACACAGCCACCCAGTTCTGAAGCCAGAGTTCCAATTCAAGACTGACTTCAAAGCCCATGTTCTTCTCATTCAACCAAGCTGCTTCTTCATGAAAAAGCAAGGTGAAAGGGCAGCAATCTAATGCCATTTTACAGATGAGAAAAAAGGGGAGTCAGAAATGGGGAGGGACTTTCCCCAAATCCTGCAGCTGATAACATCAATCTCAAGTTCAAATACATTCTTTATTATACCACAAGATGCTCAAATAAATGTCTGATTTGTTGATCATATTAATAAATATCTTCTGTCTTACTGAAGAATTTTTATTTACTCTTCATTTGTTAAATTAGGTTTATAGTATCCAGAGTATCTATGGGTATCCTATAATTGTAATTATCTCTTCCTACTTAGTATTTTAACTAAACTTCTCTGTGAATTTAGTTAGAATTAGATACCATTCTGATTAAATTGGTTCATTTTTGTAATTCCCCACAGTGCCTACAGCACAATGACTATGAAATGCTAAGTGCTCAGTATGTATCTTTTGAGAGACTGAATTTTTTGTTCTTTTTGAGGTTTTCAAAATTCTTTTGATAGAATATAACCTTCTTAAGGACAGTTTAACCTTTATTTCAACTCTGATTCTCTAATAGTTTTAGACCAACAATGTTTACATGCTACTTAATTTTTACTGACTTGAACTGGATTGATTTGATAAATAACCCCACCATCCAAAATGTGTTTATGCAAAAACCTGACCCAAACAGAGAAATACAGTACATTTAGAATGCTTTCCTTGAACAGAAATGAAGAAATCTTGACTCCTGGTTATCCTGTAAATGGATCCTTCCCTGCTCTGAAAACCAATATTACTAATCCACTAACCCATTCATTTAGCATGTGTTATCTTGCACTATTAGTAAAGTTTATATACATACGTACTATATGTAATGTGTATATATACATATACATATTATACAAAAATTATATGTCATACATTATATATTATGTATGAATTCTAGCACATATATACTTTTACATATACTTTTATTTTTATATATATAAATATACATATTTACATAGATATATATTATATAACATATTCTTTCCTTGAGCATAATATAAGTCCCAGAGCAGAGACTACAGTTATTTCTTAAAGCAGCATGGTGTGGTCAAAGTGTGTGAGTTTTGGTGTCTGACAGAAATTGGTTCAAATCCAATTTTTGCCATTTCTCAACTATATAACTTTAAAGAGTATTCATTTCATTTCTGAACCTGTTTCATTGCCTATAAAACAGAAAACGTCTTTCTTGCAGGGTTATTATTAGAAATAATATGCATCAACTGCTGGTAGAGAGTATACTCTCAATAAAAGGGCTATTATAAAACTTCTTTCACTCAATAGATACTATGTACACAATAACACCCACTGCTAACAACATAATACATGTTTATTAAGCCTGGAGGTAAAATGATAAGACAGAAACATACCAGTTAGATAAGAGGTAAACTGCTTTGGACCACAGCGAACAGCATAACGGGTAGTTGTTCTCACAGCTTTAGGTTCAGTCTGCAATGCGTCCCTAGGACAAAATAAGGTTCCATCTGATGTTTCTCCCCACCATCTCACTCGGACAAGTACACACGTGGGAGGCTTTGCAATCTTCCATATGACTTTATTGACAGTAAGTTTCAGAAAGCAGCGTAGCTGGCCTTCAACAAGAGGTGGTAGGCTTGTAGACGGAGAAATGTCACTCAAACCTGTGGAGAAATCCAAAAACACTAAGTCAAACTTTAAACTAAATACAGAAAAATAATCTGCTTTTTGAATGAGAACGCATTTTTGTCTCTACAGAGAGATGTTTTATCTTATGTATTCTAATACATGAGAAGCAAATAGCAAAGCGGACCATATAATAACCTACCTGGTTACTTAAGTGACCTTGATAACTAATTAGTATTCAGGGTCTGATTCAGGTTATTCTAAGAACATAATACCAACTTAAGACATGCTAAGACAAACTCCTCTTTAACTGAAAGATATCATTTCATACACATTAAAACGATAAAACCTTATACTGTTGGAATGGCTAGAATTAAAAAGACAAGAAATAACAAGTGTTGGCAAGGATGTGGAGAAAAAAGAACCCTCAGGCACCACTGGTGGGAATGTAAACTGGTGCAGCTACTGTGGAAAACAGTAAGAATGTTCCTTAAAAAATTAAAAATATGGAGATGCAACGTGGGAGGTTTGGGGGCTAGGAAAAGAATAAATGAAACAAGATGGGACCGGGAGAAAGACAAACCATAAGAGACCCTTAATCTCACAAAACAAACTGAGGGTTGCCGGGGGGAGGTGGGTAGGGAGAGGGTGGTCAGATTATGGACATTGGGGAGGGTATGTGCTATGGTGAGTGCTGTGAAGTGTGTAAACTTGGCGATTCACAGACCTGTACCCCTGGGGCTAATAATACATTATATATTAATTTAAAAATTAAAAAAATTAAAAATCACCCCATTGATGAAAAATTAAGAATCACCCCATGATCCAATAATCTCCACTACTGGGTACTTACCCAAAGAACAAAAAACACTAATTAGAAGAGATATATGCACTCCTATGTTTATTGCAGCAGTATTTACAGTAGCCATGATGTGGAAGTAACCCACTGATAGATAAATGGATAAAAGAGATATGGTGTATAGGGGCGCCTGGGTGGCTCAGTGGGTTAAAGCCTCTGCCTTCGGCTCAGGTCATGATCCCAGGGTCCTGGGATCAAGCCCCGCATCGGGCTGTCTGCTCAGCAGAGAGCCTGCATCCTCCTCTCTCTCTCTGCCTGCCTCTCTGCCTACTTGTAATCTCTGCCTGTCAAATAAAATAAATAAAATCTTTAAAAAAAAAAAAAAAGAGATATGGTGTATGTACAAAATGGGATATTACTCAGCCATAAAAAAAGAACGAGATCTTGCCTTTCAAACAACATGGATGGACCTAGAGGGTATTATGTTAAGTGAAGTAAGTCAGACTGAGAAAGACAAATATTATATGAGTTCACTTACATGTGGAACCTAAACAAACAAAAAGTAGAAACAGACCCAAAAATATAAGGAAAAACTGATGGTTGCCAGAGGGGAGAGGAGCAGGAGGACGGGCAAAATAGATGAAGGGGAGTGGGAGATACAGGCTTCCAGTTATGGAATGAATAAGTCATGGGAATAAAATGTACAACATAAGGAATATAGTCAATGGTACTGTAATAGTGTTGTACGGGGACAGACAGTAGTTACACTTGTGGTGAGCGTAGTATAACATATAGATTTCTGGAATCACGATGTTGTACACCTGGAACTAACATAACATTGCATGTCAACTATACTTCAATTTAAAAAGATACCATTTCGGGAGGAGTCAAGATGGCGGAGAAGTAGCAGGCTGAGACTACTTCAGGTAGCGGGAGATCAGCTAGATAGCTTATCTAAAGATTGCAAACACCTACAAATCCAACGGGAGATCGAAGAGAAGAACAACAACAGCTCTAGAAACAGAAAATCAACCACTTTCTGAAAGGTAGGACTGGCGGAGAAGTGAATCCAAAGCGACGGGAAGATAGACCACGGGGGGAGGGGCCGGCTCCCGGCAAGCGGCGGAGCAACGGAGCACAAAATCAGGACTTTTAAAAGTCTGTTCTGCTGAGGGACATCGCTCCAGAGGCTTAACCGGGGTGAAGCCCAGGCGGGGTCAGCGCGGCCTCAGGTCCCGCAGGGTCACAGAAGGATCGGGGGTGTCTTGAGTGTCGCAGAGCTTACAGGTATTAAAACGGGGAAGCCGGCTACAGAGACAGAGCCGAGGAGTGAGCTCTAAGCTCGGGGTTACCTTGAACCGGTCGCAGGCTCGGTCAGCTCGGAGTGCGGCCGGAGGCCAGGGTGATGGGAGTAATTGGGTGCTGTTCTCTGAGGGCGCACTGAGGAGTGGGGCCCTGGGCTCTCGGCTCCTCCGGGCCGGAGACCGGGAGGCCGCCATTTTCATTCTCGCCCTCCAGAACTCTACGGAAAGCGCTCAGGGAACAAAAGCTCCCAAAAGCAAACCCAGCAAACCCGAGCAGATTACTCAGTCTGGCCCCGAGTAAGGGCAGTGCAACTCCGCCCGGGGCAAAGACACTTGAGAATCACTAAACAGGCCCCTCCCCGAGAAGATCAACAAGAAACCCAGCCAGGACCAAGTTCACCTACCAAGGAGTGCAGTTTCAATACCAAGGAGAACAGCGGAATTCCAGAGGAGGAGAAAGCAAAGCACGGAACTCATGGCTTTCTCCCCATGATTCTTTAGCCTTGCAGTTAATTTAATTTTTTTTTCAATTTTTTTTCTCTCCTTCTGCTAAATTTTTTTAACTTTTACCATTTTCTATTTTAACGTTTTTTAAATAGTTTATCTAATATATATATATATATTTTTTTTTTCCTTTTTATATTTTTTCTTTATCGGTTTTCTTTTTTTAATTGTTTTTTTTTTTTTCTTTCTGAACCTCTTTTTATCCCCTTTCTCCCCCCTCACAATTTGGGATCTCTTCTGATTTGGCTAAAGCATATTTTCCTGGGGTTGTTGCCACCCTTTTAGTATTTTACTTGCTCCTTCATATACTCTTAATTGGACAAAATGACAAGGTGGAAAAATTCACCACAAAAAAAAGAACAAGAGGCAGTACCAAAGCCTAGGGACCTAATCAATACAGACATTGGTAATATGTCAGATCTAGAGTTCAGAATGACGATTCTCAAGGTTCTAGCTGGGCTCGAAAAAGGCATGGAAGATATTAAAGCAACCCTCTCGGGAGATATAAAAGCCCTTTCTGGAGAAATAAAAGAACTAAAATCTAACCAAGTTGAAATAAAAAAAGCTATTAATGAGGTGCAATCAAAAATGGAGGCTCTCACTGCTAGGATAAATGAGGCAGAAGAAAGAATTAGCGATATAGAAGACCAAATGACAGAGAATAAAGAAGCTGAGCAAAAGAGGGACAAACAGCTACTGGACCACAAGGGGAGAATTCAAGAGATAAGTGATACCATAAGACGAAACAACATTAGAATAATTGGGATTCCAGAAGAAGAGGAAACAGAGAGGGGAGCAGAAGGTATATTGGAGAGAATTATTGGAGAGAATTTCCCCAATATGGCAAAGGGAACAAGCATCAAAATCCAGGAGGTTCAGAGAACCCCCCTCAAAATCAATAAGAATAGGTCCACACCCCGTCACCTAATAGTAAAATGTACAAGTCTTAGTGACAAAGAAAAGATCCTGAAAGCAGCCCGGGAAAAGAAATCTGTAACATACAATGGTAAAAATATTAGATTGGCAGCAGACTTATCCACAGAGACCTGGCAGGCCAGAAAGAGCTGGCATGATATATTCAGAGTACTAAACGAGAAAAACATGCAGCCAAGAATACTATATCCAGCTAGGCTATCATTGAAAATAGGAGAGATTAAAAGCTTCCAGGACAAACAAAAACTGAAAGAATTTGCAAATACCAAACCAGCTCTATATGAAATATTGAAAGGGGTCCTCTAAGCAAAGAGAGACCCTAAAAGTAGTAGATCAGAAAGAAACAGAGACAATATACAATAACAGTCACCTTACAGGCAATACAATGGCACTAAATTCATATCTCTCAATACTTACCCTGAATGTTAATGGGCTAAATGCCCCAATCAAAAGACACAGGGTATCAGAATGGATTAAAAAAAAACCCATCTATATGTTGCCTATAAGAAACTCATCTTAAACCCGAAGACACCTGCAGGTTTAAAATGAGGGGGTGGAAAAGAATTTACCATGCTAATGGACATCAGAAGAAAGCAGGAGTGGCAATCCTTAGATCAATTAGATTTTAAGCCAAAGACTATAATAAGAGATGAGGAAGGACACTATATCATACTCAAAGGAACTGTCCAACAAGAAGATCTAACAATTTTAAATATCTATGCCCCTAACATGGGAGCAGCCAACTATATAAACCAATTAATAACAAAATCAAAGAAACATATCGACAATAATACAATAATAGTAGGGGACTTTAACACTCCCCTCACTGAAATGGACAGATCATCCAAGCAAAAGATCAACAAGGAAATCAAGGCCTTAAATGACACACTGGACCAGATGGACATCACAGATATATTCAGAACATTTCATCCCAAAGCAACAGAATACACATTCTTCTCTAGTGCGCATGGAACATTCTCCAGAATAGATCACATTCTTGGTCCTAAATCAGGTCTCAACTGTTATCAAAAGATTGGGATCATTCCCTGCATATTTTCAGACCACAATGCTCTGAAGCTAGAACTCAATCACAAGAGGAAATTTGGAAAGAACCCAAATACATGGAGACTAAACAGCATCCTTCTAAAGAATGAATGGGTCAACCAGGAAATTAAAGAAGAATTGAAAAAATTCATGGAAACAAATGATAATGAAAACACAACGGTTCAAAATCTGTGGGACACAACAAAGGCAGTCCTGAGAGGAAAATATACAGCGGTACAAGCCTTTCTCAAGAAACAAGAAAGGTCTCAGGTACACAACCTAACCCTACACCTAAAGGAGCTGGAGAAAGAACAAGAAAGAAACCCTAAACCCAGCAGGAGAAGAGAAACCATAAAGATCAGAGCAGAAATCAATGAAATAGAAACCAAAAAAACAATAGAACAAATCAACGAAACTAGGAGCTGGTTCTTTGAAAGAATTAATAAGATTGATAAACCCCTGGCCAGACTTATCAAAAAGAAAAGAGAAAGGACCCAAATAAATAAAATCATGAATGAAAGAGGAGAGATCACAACTAACACCAAAGAAATACAGACAATTATAAGAACATACTATGAGCAACTCTACGCCAACAAATTTGACAATCTGGAAGAAATGGATGCATTCCTAGAGAAATATAAACTACCACAACTGAACCAGGAAGAAATAGAAAGCCTCAACAGACCCATAACCAGTAAGGAGATTGAAACAGTCATCAAAAATCTCCAAACAAACAAAAGCCCAGGGCCAGACGGCTTCCCAGGGGAATTCTACCAAACATTTAAAGAAGAACTAATTCCTATTGTCCTGAAACTGTTCCAAAAAATAGAAATGGAAGGAAAACTTCCAAACTCATTTTATGAGGCCAGCATCACCTTGATCCCAAAACCAGACAAGGATCCCATCAAAAAAGAGAACTACAGACCAATATCCTTGATGAACACAGATGCAAAAATTCTCGCCAAAATACTAGCCAATAGGATTCAACAGTACATTAAAAGGATTATTCACCACGACCAAGTGGGATTTATTCCAGGGCTGCAAGGTTGGTTCAACATCCGCAAATCAATCAATGTGATACAACACATTAATAAAAGAAAGAACAAGAACCATATGATACTCTCCATAGATGCTGAGAAAGCATTTGACAAAGTACAGCATCCCTTCCTGATCAAAACTCTTCAAAGTGTAGGGATAGAGGGCACATACCTCAATATTATCAAAGCCATCTATGAAAAACCCACCGCAAATATCATTCTCAATGGAGAAAAACTGAAAGCTTTTCCGCTAAGGTCAGGAACACGGCAGAGATGTCCGTTATCACCACTGCTATTCAACATAGTACTAGAAGTCCTAGCCTCAGCAATCAGACAACAAAAGGAAATTAAAGGCATCCAAATCGGCAAAGAAGAAGTCAAACTATCACTCTTTGCAGATGATATGATACTATATGTGGAAAACCCAAAAGACTCCACTCCAAAACTGCTAGAACTTGTACAGGAATTCAGTAAAGTGTCAGGATATAAAATCAATGCACAGAAATCCGTTGCATTTCTCTACACCAACAACAAGACAGAAGAAAGAGAAATTAAGGAGTCAATCCCATTTACAATTGCACCCAAAACTATAAGATACCTAGGAATAAATCTAACCAAAGAGACTAAGAATCTATACACAGAAAATATATCATAAAAATATATCATATGTTTATAAAAAATAAAATTTAAAAAAAAGATACCATTTCAAAAATATAAGCATAACAATAGAGTACATAGGTTTTTAAAAATCTCAGAAGTAGTTTAAATTTTTCTTCCAAGTACTGTTGTTTTTTATTATTGCAATGTCCAGGTTCTAAGATATGTTATCTTTACCTCCTACTTTAAAACCATCACCAAACATGAAACAGCAATGACTCCCTTCACTCAATGCTCAAATGATTAAGTCTATAGCATATGAGTCAGCATTCCAATAAAGACCACCTTAAATTGTGTATTTTCTTTCCTGCCAACATCATTCAGTCAGTGAAAACAGACACCATCATCTTCCGATTCTGCCACCATTTTTTAGTACAGTACTGGGCTCAAAATATTTATTGGCTTTTGTAATATTTATTGGATTTCAGACAGATAATAAATGTAAACAAGGCATTTAATCATGACTTTCTTTCTTCCTTTTTTTTTTTTTTTTTAAGATTTTATTTATTTGTTTGACAGACAGAGATCACAAGCAGGCAGAGAGGCAGGCAGAGAGAGAGGAGGAAGCAGGCTCCTTGCTGAGCAGAGAGCCCGATGCAGGGCTCGATCCCAGGACCCTGAGATCATGACCTGAGCTGAAGGCAGCGGCTTAACCCACTGAGCCACCCAGGCGCCCCCTTTTTTTTTAAAGATTTTATTTATTTATTAGAGAGAGAGAGAGAGATCACAAGGAGGCAGAGAGGCAGGCAGAGGGGGAGGGGGAAGCAGGCTCCCCGCCTAGCAGAGAGCCCGATGTGGTGCTTGATCCCATGACCCTGGGATCATGACCCGAGCCAAGGGCAGAGGCCCAACCCACTGAGCCACCCAGGTGCCCCTAATCATGACTTTCTATAAAACTTTCCTTTAATGACCCAGACTATCTTCCACTTATAGTTATCTCCTAACCATGACTTAGAGGAGATTTAAGAAACTATATATATGAATATGAATACTATTCACTCATATAAAAGAATGAAATCTTGCCCTTTGCAACAACATGGCTGGAGCTAGAGCGTATAATGCTAAGTGAAATAAATCAGAGGACGACAAATACCATATGATTTCACTCATGTGGAATTTAAGAAACAAAACAAATGAACAAAGGAAAAAAAAGAGACAAACCAAGAAATAGACTCTTAATTATAGAGAACAAGCTGATGGTTACCAGGAGAGAGGCTGGGGGTTGGGTTGGGTGAAATAGGTGATGGGGATTAAAGTGCACACTTATGATGAGCACTGAGTAATGCATAGAATTGTTGAATCACCATACTGTACACCTAAAATTAACATAACACTATATGTTAGCTATACTGGAATTTAAAAAAAAATAAGGAAACCATTCCTATATTACACACATCTTTCTATTACTCTTACTTTTCCCTTGGAGAGTGGTCATGCTCAACAGGAAGAAAATACATTGGAGTACATCAGATCAGGAGATCTATATACGTCAGTCTTTAGATTTGTAAAGCAAACACCTTCTCTGCTCTCTATAGTTCAAGATGACCCACCCTAATCTTTATGGATAGCTAGTTTTGATGTGAAAATAATACAGAGGTGTATACATGAGCATTATAGCAAACATGTGTATATATATATATATATATATATATATATATATATATCACACACACAGATATATACACACATGGTACAGCAAGAAGGAAATTCTTACGTTATTTCTATTTTTATTTTCCTCCTATAAACCAAATATGCTTGACTGGTTTGGCATAGGGAGCACCAGCATTGAACATACCCATGCTTCCATTTCATATCCTCCCATCATTCCTGGCCGGAAAGGTACTGCCTCAAAACTGCCTTAATTATCTTTAAATGGCTTGGATAAGATTCACTTCCAGACTGTAGATTCTGTCTCAATCCAATGACCTAATGTACTATCACCATTCTTAATACCAATTTACCTGTAATGTAAAAAGGCAAAGTCATATAAAGTTTGTTTGTAGTTTGGAGGCAGCCCTATAAAGATTTAATTTCCAGTTTCCTGATCTGTCCTGGGTTACCAGGGCGACTGTTCTCTCTGCAGCTAACATTTCCCTGCTCTTCTGGAGAGCATGTTTCTCCTTAGGCCTACTATTCTGATAAGGTCCTCTTGCTACACACTCTTTCATCCTCTCAAATCCTTCAGAGATCCTCATGCCTTCACCCCCGCTCCAACACTACCACACCCTGTCACTCCCCACTCTTTCTTCCTCTCTCCTCCACAAATATCTTTCCCAACTCCTGCCTGTAGCCCTTCATTCTTCATGACTGTCTTATGTTTGGCTCATTCAGCCACTTACCAACTCCTGCTTTATGCTAGTTCTTGGGGTTTCAGTAATGTATAAAATAAGATCCTTGACTATTATAATTATTGACATACCACCTTTCCAACTTATGTGTCTTCCAGTCCATGTGGAACTCCACAAAGGTATAACTTCCCACACACAAACACACATTTGTTATCAAAAACACCTCAGGGACGCCTGGGTGGCTCAGTGTGTTAAGCATGCCTTCAGCTGGGGTCATGATCCCAGGGTCTTGGGATGGACGCCGCATCAGTCTTCTTGCTCAGCCAGGAGCCTGCTTCTTCCTCTGCCTGTCCACCCCAGCCCCTGGTACTCTCAGACTCTCCTTCCTCTCTCTGGTAAATAAATAATCTTTAAAGCAAACAGTCCTAAGTCATAGAGATGTAATGTACCGCAGAGTGACTATAGTTACTGATGTACTGTATATTTGAAAGTTGCTAAAAGAGAGCACCTGGGTGCCTCAGTTGGTTAAGCAACTGCCTTCAGCTCAGGTTATGATCCTGGGGTCTCAAGATTGAGTCCCACACCAGGCTCCCTGCTCAGCAGGGAGTCTGCTTCTCCCTCTCACCCTCCTCCTCTCCTGGTCTCTCTGTCTCATAAATAAATAAAATCTTAAACAAAAATTGCTAGAAGAGTCTTAAAAATTTTCATGAGGGGCACCTGGGTGGCTCAGTTAAGCATCTGCCTTGGGCTCAGGTCATGATCTTGACAGTACTGGGATTGAGTCCCGCAATGGGCTCCCTCCTCAGCGGAGAGTCTGCTTCTCCCTCTGCCTCTCTCTCGCTGTCTCTGGTGAATAAATAAATAAAACCTTTTAAAAAAATTTTCATGACAAGAAAAAAAAATTAGTGATTGGTGATGGATGCTAACTAGACTTACTGTGGTGCTCATTTCGCAATATATAGGAATATTCAATGATGTTGTACAACCTAAAGCTAAGACAATGTTATATGTCGAGTATATCTCACTTCAAAAAGTTAAAAAATTCCTGGTATTTTTTTTTAATTCCCTTTCTTTACAAACCTTCTGTCTGCACCCTTTTAGCCCTTACCTCGCGCCATTTACTTGTCCGTTTTGTCCCCCCACTTCAGCCCCTATTTCCTTTCCATCCGTTGGAGAGCCAATTGCCTTCTCTTCCAACCCTTTGATTCCTTGGTTGTTTCCCACTTCCTTCCCTTCTCCCGGCTTTTTTTTTACAGGCGCGTGTGGGAGTCTTCTAGAATTCTTTGCACTTTGCTCCCTTAACTGTGCTCCTTACTCTTTCCTCGACCTCTGGTCGCTCAGTTTACCTCTTTTCTTGCGGCCTCGGACGCCCACAGGCCCCTGGCCTTTTCGTTGTTTCATGACGAGCCAGAGCTTTTCTTCACCAACTGAGTTTCCGCTCCAGCACCTAAGGGGTAGCCTCCCGCCATCCCTTCCCAAGGCGCCTGCGTTCCCCGGCAACCGGAGCCGCCAGGCAGCCTGGGAAGCAGGAAGAAGGGGCTCTTCCGGTAACAGTCTGCGAGAAGCTGTGAGAAGGAAAAGCGCCAAGACCTCTTCCCGCAAATAGACTACAACACCCAGCATGCTCTGCTAAACTACCTCTGCGAGATTTGACGCTATCGCCTCCAGCTGCGCAAGCGCAAAGGGATATGCCCTTTGAGGACTTCATTGCCCAGGGTGCATTGCCTTTAGGAGCGCTTGTCTTTCCGGCGAGGGTCGATGAGGTCTCCGCTTGGGGCCTGAGAGATCCGTAAACTCCGTTACCCAGCTTCCTTTGTGGAGGGCTGTTGCGCACTTCCGGTGGAAGCGCCGAGGAGAGGGGGTGGAGTTTACGGAGCCGGTGGGCGGTGGGCGGTGCTGCCGGTAGCTGGGTGCTGTCCAAAGGCTCTGGGCGTCGCTAGAGGAGCGAGCTGTGACCGGCTGGGCCGCACTTAGGGTGGGACGAAGCTTAGGCTTCTGTTTGATTACCTGAGGCCTTCCCCTCATGTCGGCCCTCGAGAAGAGCATGCACCTCGGCCGTCTGCCCTCTCGCCCACCTCTCCCCGGCAGCGGGGGCAGTCAGAGCGGAGCCAAGATGCGAATGGGGTACGTGACCCATACCCCTTCCCCTAGAGGCCAGGCCCCGGCTATTGGAGAATGGTGTCTCTGGGCGTTTAGCGCGGCACGTCAAGGGAAGCTAAGGATGGGAGAGAATATTGGCGGCGGCCTGGAGACGTTTAGATGGTGTTGAAGGCAGATTTGGGAATTAGGGGAGGCGCCAAGTCAATGGAAATTGGAGGACAAATAGTATTGAAGGAAGGAGGGAATGAGGCAAAGATTGAGAAAGCTGAGAGGATTATTTAAGAGAAGTAGGAGGCACCTGCAGAATAAGTGATGGAGAAGGTTTGAGGAAAGGTAATAGAGGTGACAAAAATCGGGAATATCTGTCGGGGAGGATTGAGGGACATGGGGAATGACTGAGAAAAGTTGAGGGGAATTAGGGGAACAACTAGGGAAAGATTTGGGAGTAGTAAAAGGACTAAAAGAACTAGATATTAGAAAAGCAGAGGGAGGGATGCCTGCCTGGGTGGCTCAGTTGGTTAAGGGTCTTCCTTCGGCTCAGGTCATGATCCCAGGATCCTGGGATGGAGCCTCACTTGGGGCTTTCTGCTCAGCCGGAGCCTGCTTCTCCCTCTCCCTGCTGCTCCCCCTGCTTGTACTCTCTGTCAAATAAATAAGATTAAAAAACAAAACAAAAACAAAAACAAAAACAAAAAAAACTCTTAAAAAAAAAGAAAAGAAAGGCTGAGGGAATTGAGAACATCTGAGGCAGGGTTGAAGGAAAGAAAACTAGGGAGCAGAAGGTTCTAGAGAGAGTTCCTAGGGGTGTTAAGAGGCAGATTCAGGGAGTGAGGGGATGATTAGGAGATTAGGTCTCTTAGGGGAGACCTGAGAAAGTTTGAAAACAGGGCTGAGGAAGATGGAGAATATAGCTAGACTGTTAAGGGTAATAGGATCGTGCTAAGAAGTGAGGGTAGGGAGTGAGGGGAGGAGTGATGAGGTGCTTAGAGAGTGACCATGGGCTCTAGAGGTGGAGAAAAGACTGAGAACAGGGTTTAGTGAATGAAAGTGCTGCAGAGGTAAGGTAGGGTAGCTTAAAGAGGATATTTGGGTAGTTGATTTTGCCAGGCAAAGTCTGATGGAAGGTATATACTGGTTTAAGAAGACTCAGAATTAACGAAGCATTCAGAGTAGCCAGTTAAAATGTTTTAGGGAAAACCATTTACTAGGAAAGGAGGAATTGTGTTGAAGAGATAGGTTTGGGGAGTTTTAGGTTGTTGAATGGCTTGTGCCAGATTAGGGGGTACTCAGGTATAGGAGAGAAGGGTATGAGTTGATCATGGGAGAGGTAATTACTAGGAAGCAGAGGGAATTGAATAGGCAGGTTTTTTTGAGGGGTATTTGTAGTATCAAGTGGTATTCTGAAGACTAGTAACTAAAGAGAAAAGGGATAGGAAGAATATGTATGAGGTAGTTAAGAGGGTGTGTTTGGAATTCTGGAGATGGGTTGATATACTTGGAATAAAGACTAGAGAGGAGAAATCTTAGTTTTTAAAGAAGTACTATGTACAAAAACTGATCAAAAAGGAGATGAGGACAAGAGATGCAGTACTGTGAAAGAAGGTCCTTGGAATAAAGAGAAGATTCCCATAAATTAAAACAGTAGGGTAGAAAGGTGGTGAGAATTGAGGGGGCTGGGTTTGAAAAAACCAGGGGAGGAAATTAAGGATTGGAGACCTTGACTATGATACACAGTAGAAAGGTGAGAAAATCTTAACAGAAGATAGGTGCTGGATGCACAACGGAAAGAAATAGTAGAAGGCCTGATACAAGGTGTAAAATGGAGATTGTTTTGGCTTTAGATGACAGAAAGGTAAGACTGTAACAGGAATAAGGAGGATCTAGAAACTGATCCATGATAGATTATTTGGGAAAATTAACCTGGAGTATAAAAATAAATGTACCATTTATTATTGGTATGTTTCTTAATTGCTGCCTTTCTTAAACTAAAATTTGGTCCTTTAGTATACCAGCACTCGTCTGTAAAAATATATAAAAATATTAACTTTTTAATAACTATATATGCTACAGCTTAGTTTAGAGCTCAGCTTCTCGCTTTGTTGAAACAAGTTCTCTGACGATAAGAACTGAAAAGAAAAATACTAAGAGAAAATGAATAAAAAATCTGCTTATTAGAAGATTGTATAACTGTTGGTAACTTACCCTCTTTAAGTAGATGCTTTGGTCTTCTTTGTTAACTGCTTATCCTGGAAAATAAAGTTCCTCAGGGAAATCCTTCTTTATAATATTGTGAAGAGAAGAGCTATGTTGGTGAATTTTATTTAAGTGGCTTGTTTTCATATATTTTTCTTTTCTGTTTCCTTATTGGAACATTGGCAGGCCTCAGCTGAATCTAAAGTTAGTGGTAATACAGACTCTCTCCCTGCCCTGGAAAGAGAGCTTTCATTTGAAATGATCTCATGGCACTATGATAAGAAAACCATTCAGAGAATTCTGTATTCTCTAAGGTAAAAACTGAGAGGCAGGGGACAATATTTTTTGTTAATAAATAAGAAAACAAACTCAGGGTGCCTGGGTGGTGCAGTTGGTTAAGTGTCCAACTCTTGGTTTCAGCTCAGGTTGTGATTTCAGGGTCCTGAGATGGAGCCCCAAGTTGGGCTCCACGCTCAGTGTGGAGTCTACTTGAGATTCTCTTTCCCTCTACCCCTCTTGCTTGTTTGCGCTCTCTCTCTAAAATAAATAACTAAGTCTTTAAGGAAAAAAAAAAAGAAAAATCAAGTCTTCTTCATACTAAGGCAGTAGAAGCTTAATGGTAGGGCCACTAACAACTAAGACTTGAATCTCTGAGACCCGTTATGTTTTTTGGATTCATAGTTGTTATCCTGGCCATACTTAATTTTGAGTCGTGCATCTTATTTCTTTCCAAATACACTAACATTCAGCCTTTTGCTCAGTCTTGATTTATGAAGTCTCACTTTAACCAATTTTAAAGCATCCTTCTTTATTTCTTCTTCTGTTCATTCATTTCATTTTTCTTATCTACCCATCTTTTTCCATTCTCCCATCTATCTCTTACTTCAAGTTGGACCTGTTCCTTGGAATAAAGACTAGAGAGGAGAATATCTCTTACATGACTTACTCTTTCAACTCTTTCAATTCATAATCTCTGGCCTTTAATTTCACTAAGCCTTATTTAAATGTGTTTGCATATTCAGGGTGGTTTTGAGTTTATGATTTTTCTTGAGTTTCCATAATTTAGTTTTTCAAATTAGACTTAAGTAATTCCAGAATATTTCTAGATAATATAGTAATAACAATTACTTTCTTTTTCCAGGTAGGTACTTTGTGTCAGTCATTGTGGTAATAGCTTTATGTATGTTACTTAATTTAATCTGCTGACAGCCTTGGAAGGTAGATATTTCTCTGCGTTTATTAGTAAGGAAATTCAGATTTGAGATTAAAGGTCACCCAACTAGTATGTGGCAGAACCAGGATTAAATTTACGTTTAGTCTCAAAACACCACACTTGTTTTTTGGGTAAGGCCTGAAGTCCTGGTTTCACTATTCCTTGATAGAATCCAGTAGATGATGCCAAAAACAGTGGTTTTGACCTTTTTTTATTAAAGATTTTGGAGCTGCTTTGGTTTGTGATTCCTACTTGTAAGTGGTATCTTAGTCTGTTAGCATTGCAGTAACAAAAATACCATAGATTGGGTGGCTTGTAAACAACAGAAATGTTATTTCTCACATTTCTGGAGGCTGGGAAATCCAAGATCAAGCTGCTGAAAGATTCCGTGTCCAGTGGGGACCGCATGCCGGTTCATAGATGGCAGTCTTCTTGATCTGTCCTCACATGGCAGAAGGAGGAAGGAAGCTCTGTGGCATCTGTTTTCTAAGGGCACTCACTAATTCCATTCTTGAAGGCTATACTGTCATGATCTCATCACCTCCCTAAGTCCCACTTCCAAATACCATCACATTAAATGTTAGAATTTAACAAGAATTTGGGTTTGGGGGGGTGGGATGGAGGATCACAACCATTTAGTCTACAGTACCTGAGTGTGCTTGAGAGGAATATGTTTTGAAAATCACTGCTTTAGTACATGGACTATTAGAGAGACTATACAGATTTTTAAAACCATTCATTTTCAACATGTTTTTGGTTTATCAATAGTACTATATTGCTGTAATCTCTTAACATTTCTACAGTACTTTAACTGGAAGATATATTAGTGCCTTTCTGTATTATTTTATGAGATATATTAAGGCAGGGATTAATATTTTCTCTTAATGAGAAAATGAAAATGTTCTTTGACTTGCCTAAAAACACAGAATCATCAAATGGCAGAAACAGGATTCAAACCCAGACTTCAGATTTTTAGTCCATGGTTGCTCTTGTAATACCTTGGTGTAGAAATTGTTGTTTAAAGTGATATAGATCTTTAAAAAAAAAAAAGGTGATAAAGATCTGAGTTTGAAGTCCAGCTTGTGTATTTACTTTGGTCAAGTCATTTAACCTCACATAGTCTTTGTTTTCTTTTAATTTCTGCTTTCTTTAGAGTTCTGTGAGAATGAAATAATACATGCAAAGCACTTATGCTTCCTGACACACAAGCTCTTAAGGAATGACAACTGGTGAATTATTTTATATTGAGAATGGTGAGAAAGGCTTATTCTTTATAAAGTAGAAGCTCTCCTTTCAATTTCTTGTAATGTCAGCTTTTTCCCTGTAAGCTGTATATTACTCGTATCTGATTAGGTAGTCCTTCATTCAACGTCTTAAATTTATAATGGATATCAGGCCTCTTAGGAAGCCTTTAAGGAGCTATTCAAAAAATGGAGAAATAAAGGACAAAGTGAAGTGACTTGCTCAGGCTCATATATTGAGTTACAAATCCTAGCATCTCTGTTTTTGTTGCTTATTAGGTTTTTAAATATTAAAGTTGCTATTAAAATCAGTAAGTTTATTGGTAAACTTATTAGGTTTTTAAAAATTAAATTTCACATACCATAGAATTCACCCTTTCAGAGTATATGGTTCAGTGGTTTTTAGTATATTTATGGTTGTACAGTCATTGTCACTAATTTTAGGATATTCTCATTATCTCATAAAGAAACTACTTAGCTGCTAGCAGTTATTTCTCCCTCCCCCGTCCCCTGGGAACCACTAATCTATTTTCTGACTTCAAAGATTTGCCTGTTCTGGAGACTTCATGTAAATGAAATCATGCAGTAGGTGGCCTTTTGTGATTGGCTTCTTTCATTTAATACAATGTTTTCAAGATTCATCCATGTTGTAGCATGTTATCAGTACATCATACCTTTTTATTACTGAATGACATTCCATTGTGTAGATATACCACATTTTAATTAACTTGTTTATCAGTTGCTGAACACTTGGGTTGTTTCCATTTTTTTGCTTTTATAAATAATGCTGCTATGAACATTCACATACAAATCTTTCTGTGGAAATATATTTGGATTTCCCTTGGGTAAATACCTAAGAATGGAATTGTTGGGTCATATGGTAAATTATATATAGTTTTTTAAGAAATTTGCCAAACTGTTTTCCAAAGTTGCTCTTTGAAGCTCTGTGTATTCAGGATATTTCTTCTTTATAAATCTTAAAAATATTTTTCCAACTTGCTTTTCTACTTTGCTTACAATATATTTTGCTATGTAAAAAGTTTTGTTTTTATTTATTCTTTTTTTTTTTTTTTTTTAAGAGAGGGTTTTGGGGTGGGGCAGAGGGAGAGGGAGAGAGAATCCTAAGCAGGTTCCGTGCCCAGTGCAGGGCCCAACAAGGGGCTTGATCTTAACGACCCTGATATTATGATCTGAGCTGAAATCAAGAGTCAGATGCTTAACTGACTGAACTACCCAGGCATACCAAAAGCTTTGGTTTTAGATCTTAACGTACTCAAATCTATCTAGCGTATGTTGCTTCTGGATTTTGAATTGCAGAAAGACATTTACTTCTCCCAGGTTATAAAAGAATTCATGTATTTTCCCCCCCAGGAACTGTATGGTTCCTTTTTTTTTTTTTTTTAAGATTTTATTTATTTATTTGACAGATAGAGATCACAAGTAGGCAGAGAGGCAGGCAGAGAGAGAAGGAAGAAGCAGGCTCTCCGAGGAGTAGAGAGCCCGATGCAGTGCTCGATCCCAGGACTCTGGGATCATGACCTGAGCCAAAGGCAGAGGCCTTAACCCACTGAGCCACCCAGGCGCCCCTATGGTTCCTTTTTTTAACACCTGTTTTAAGTTTATCTTGATGTGCAAAGTGAGGAATAAATTCAGTTTTATCTTTGCCCACAGATTATCCAATTGTTGTAACACCATTTATTAAAAAGCCTTTTTCCCATTATATGAGTTTTACCTCAATAAAAATTAGTCTTTTCCCCTGGATTAAAATGATCTCAGGGTCCTGGGATCAAGCCCCAAGTTGGGCTCTCTGCTCAGCGGAGAGTCTGCTTCTTCCTCTCCCTCCACATTTCCCCCCTGCTCCTGCACTCAATCTCTCTCTCTCAAATAAATAAAATTGTTTTTAAAAAATGATGCCTTGGGGGCGCCTGGGTGGCTCAGTGGGTTAAGCCTCTGCCTTCGGCTCAGGTCATGATCTCAGGGTCCTGGGATCGAGCCCCACATCGGGCTCTCTGCACAGCAGGGAGCCTGCTTCCCCCTCTCTCTCTGCCTGCTTCTCTGCCTACTTGTGATCTCTCTCTCTCTCTCTGTTGAATAAATCAATAAAATCTTTAAAAAAAAAAATGATGCCTTGGGACACCTCAGTCAGTTAAGCATCTACCTTCAGCTTAGGTCATGATCCCAAGGTCCTGGGATCAAGCCCTGCATTGGGCTCCCTGCACAGTGGGGAGTCGTCTTCTCCCTCTCTGCCCCTCTCCCCACGCTTGTGCGCACTCTCTCTCTCAAATAAATAAGTAAAATCTTTTTTTAAAAATGATGCCTTTATCATGTACCAAATTTTCACATAGATTTGGATCTGTTAAGTTTCTTTTCCCATTGGCTTGCCTATTTATTCATGTGCCACTACTACGCTTTAATTACAGAGGCATTTTATTTTATTTTTTAAGATTTTATTTATTTATTTGACAGAGAGAGATGGCAAGAGAGGGAACACAAGCAGGGGGAGTGGGAGAAACAGGCTCTCCACTGAGCAGGGAACCTGTTACGGGGCTAGATCCCTGGATCCTGGGATCATGACCTGAGCCGAAGGCAGACGCTTACCGATTGATCCACCTAGGCGCCCCTACAGAGGCATTTTAAATGTTTTAGTAGGTGGTAGAGTCTTTTTTAAGATTTTCCTGGTTACTTGTTTATTCTTACAAATAAACTTTTTTTAAAAATATGGTTGACATACAGTGTTATGTTTGTTTCAGGTGTAAAACATAGTGATTCCACAAGTCTATACTTTATCCTGTGCTAACCACAAATGCAGCTACTATCACCATCCAATGCTATTGTAATACCATTGCCTATATTCCCTATGCTATACCTCTTACTCCCTGTGACATACCCATTCTGTTAACTGGAAGCCTGTATCTCCCATTCCCCACACCCGTTTTTGCCCATGCCCCCATTCCCCTCCCTTCCGGTAACCATCAGTTTGTTCTCTGTATTTATGGGTCTTTTTCTGCTTCTTGTTTGTTTATTCATTTGTTTTATTTTTTAGTTTCCACCTATAAGTGAAATCATGTGGTATTTGTCTCTCTGTCTTCATTTATTTCACTTAGCATAATACTCTCTAGATCCAACCATGTTATTAGCAAATGGCAAGATCACATTGTTTTTATGACTGAAAATACACAAATAAACTTTATAATCAAACTAGTACCAGAAAAAAAAGTCCTAACAGTATTTTTATTGGGATTACATTAAATATGTAAATTAACTTAGAATAAACATTTTTATGATGTTGAGTCTTTTTTGAGGATGTGTATGAATCCTTTATGAAGGAAAAATATTTCAGATGCCTAGTATTGGCCTAAGTTATGTCTAATGTAGTATCACTTAATTATGTACACTATAAAACTAAGGGATAAATTCTTTATGTATAAGTAAACATATTATTCTTATATAATTAAAAAACTCAATAGATATACTATTTAAGTACAGTTAGACCTACAAAACTCTCCAAATTAAAATTAGCAGTATTACATTAATGTGAAATAATTGTATTTGCTGTTAACAATTTACTGTGCTTTAAACCAAAAGGATATTTATTAATAGGAAATTCCAGAGTTGATTTAGTCATTCAACTATATCATTAAGGACCCTGTGCATCCTTAATTTTGCCATCCTTAGGAATGCTGGATTTTCCTTTTCTTGCTTGTCATCTTTTGGTTGTGAGATGGCTGCTGCAACTCAACTTTCATCTTACCTTTATTCCATCTTTCCAAATAAAAAGGAAGGAACAGAAGAAAAGGCCTTTTGCTAGCTAAGCTTGTCTTTTTTTTTTTTTTTTTCTTTGTTTTCTGGAAAGGGAAATTCCCCAGCCAGTTTGTCCCTTAAGTTTCATTGTCCAGAACTGGTTTACATGTGCATCCTAAGACCGGTCACTGGCAGTAGGGAATGAAATTACTATGACTGGTTTAGACCAAGTCTCATTAATTCCCTTGGGGTGGAGGAAAGATAACCAAATATCTCTACTAGCTACTAAAACAATCTGGAATTCTGCTAGCAAATAGAGAGTGGTGAGAAGTGAAGGAAGGTCTAGAGTAGACAGTAAAGGACATGTAATCCAAGCCCTGATGTTAGCAAATGGGGGGAGACTGATCTTTTGACTGCACATTCTCCACTGTTTTCAGTGCAGCACAGGTATTGGAAGTAATAGATCTCTTTCTCTCCCTCTTTTCTCCCTTTCCACCTTGTGCCAGGGTTGAGCCCCTTGACCTGAGCACTTCTGAGTAAATATCCCTTTTTCCATGGTTGCTAGACTTATTACTAGCAAATCTGTTTCTTCTTAGTGTCTGCAAAATTGGATAATTGGATTGTTTTTAAATGTAATGAGCCCTCCTTGATATGTTGCTTGATGTCAGATTTGAGAAAACACTTCTGGTTGGCTAGGAAAAATTTATTCCTTAATGTCATAAATTAGTTTTTTTTTTTCTTTTAAAGAAGAAAGTTAATTAGTAGTGCTATTTAAAGAGTGGTCCAACTATATGCCACACTTAGCTGTTCTTCAAAATATAGTTTTGCCAATCCGTCCCAAGCACACACTACCAATAAATTTTGATAATTGAATGAGAGGTTATGCTGAGGGGTTGCCTGGATGGCACAGTTGATTAAGTGTCTGACTCTTGGTTTTGGCTCAGGTCCTGATCTCAGGATCGTGAGATCAAGCCCTACATTGGGCTCCAAGCTCAATACAGAGTCTGCTTAAACACTCTCTCCTGCTCTCCCTCTGCCCCACCACTCCACTCTTGCACACACATATGCCAAAAAAAAAAGAAAAGAAGGAAGTTGTGTTGAAAAATCCAGTCATCCAAATCATAGGAGAGGGCTGAAGTTGTTTACTGTCACTCCTTTTCCACCATGCGTCTATGTGTGTTCTTTGCTTTGTACTTTTTCTGGGTATAAGTGGAAATCCTGTCTTCATTGCTAATAAGCCATGTGGCTCTGGTCAATTTATCTTTCCTTCTCTCAGGGATTCACTATGATAATGTAGTAGAAAGAGCACTTTGGAACCAGACATATACTTGAGTTTAAATCCAAGCTCCAGTGGTACCGAAAGTGCCTCTGGGCAAATCATTTTACATTTGAGTCTATATTTCCTTGTCTTTAAAATGGGGAAACTTTTCTTGCAGAACTGAAAATTCTGTTTGACACATAATAGGCAGCTAATTAATTGTCCCCTTCCATAACACAAGATTTAGGTTAGATGATCTCTAATAATCTGATCCAGTATGTAGTTTTTAGAATCTTCATTCTGCTGCTTTAATAACATGCCCTTATCACTAGTAATAAACACTCTAAACTACCACAACCCAGACAGCCATCTGGTTGCCTTCTTTCCATTCCTTTCAAAGTATTCCTGATGAGGACTTTTTTTTTTTTTTTTTAAGCGCTGATTCCTTGATTTAAATAGCTCGCTGCAATTAAACTTCAGTATTTTGCCTCCACCGCAAGACTCCTAGACTAGAGAATTTGTGGCAACAGTGACTAGGACTGCTACTGTGCAGCTCATGACTCATTCATAACTCTCTTAACAGATTTAAGCAGCCTAGTAGACGTTGAGGTTATTATGCCTATTTAGATTTGAGACATTCACTTCAAAACATACAACTTTTCTTATTCCTTGTTCTCTAAATACGCAGGGAGAAATTTTCCTCCCTTCCTCCTATTCTGCCCTACCCTTCCTTCTTTCCTGAGCAGTTAATGATATAATAATCCTGGTAGGCATCATCACATAGTAGGCAAGCAGCACAGCTATCCCCATAGCCTTCTATAGTTTAACCCTTCCCTTTCTGACTTGTAATTTTTGGTTGACTGTCTGCTCTTCAAGATGATGAACTTCTTAAGGGTAAAAGTTCTATCTTAATTTCCCTGGCTTCAAGCATGCTGGCTACTAAGTGCTGACCTATCCTAGACATATTTGGCCTCATTTTGCAAGAACAGTCTTTTTTCTTCACCAGTTCCATGAAGATTGCATAACTAAACTTGTATTCCCTTTCTTCTGAAAACTGTTTCACTTCATGAAATAATGGAATCTATACTTTATTTCAACACCAGCACTTAGGCAAAGTGTGTTGTGAGTGCTTCCAAATACCTTGTCTTAATTTGAATTTAACATACTCATATGGTTGTAGCTCATGTCTACAATTAGTCTCTCTCTCTCTCTTTTTTTAAGATTTTATGCATTTATTTGTCAGAGAGCACAAGCAAGGGAAGCAGCAGGCAGAGAGAGAAACAGGCTCCTGCCGAGTAAGAAGCCCAATGTGGGACGATCCCAGGCCTCTGGGAGCCTGATCAGAACTGAAGGCAGACATTTAACTGACTGAGCCAGCGAGGCATCCCCAATTAGTCTGTTATATGTAAAGATTTATGCCTGGTTTTGATTTTACTTTATAGCAGTGTATCTCTTCTTTTGTGATTCCCCAAACCTGAAAGCAATTCCATTACTATAAGAGAACAAATGTCAATTAGCAATTATTTTTGGAAGGACCTGCATTTTATAGGATTGGGTTTTTCTGCCCTTGCTTGGTTTATCCCTTGTTCTCTAAGGGTGAAGACTATTTTCCAAGGAGATGATACCTGTACATTGGTGACTCTAACAAGTGTAGGGGTCAGAGCAAGCAGTCTACTGTTAAAAGCTCTCCATGAAAGCTCAACATTCATGTTCCAGGCAATGGCAGTTCCCTAAATGTTTCTTGCACTTACTAACTTATTAACTAACTTACTAACTGCCAAGTTTATTGTACTTGCAATGCCTCCCTTTCCTACAAAACCCATGAAGCTCTTTCAGACTATTCTAGCTCATTCACTTGTTCTATCCCTCCTCTGAGCTCTATTACACTTTTTGTCATTTCCACCACTCACTTATCAATTATTGTGCATTACTACTTGGTATCGCATTTTTAAAAATGTTACATAAAATAAATCTATCAATTTTTATGGTACTTTGGCAATTATCATAATTATACTAATTTATATTTTATGGTAATTTTTTAAAATCACCCCTAAAATGGAAGGTCTGGAGTGCAGGAGCCTCTATTTTCATTTTTTTGCATCTTCTATAGTAGCATAGTTAATGTTTTTGTCAGTTTTCACTTAATGGACATGTGGCACACAACATTCATTTAAAATGAGATCCTAAATCTTTTCCTGACCATTCAGCCTGAAGTAGATCTTTCCATTTTCTGTCCTTTTATAAGACCTATCATTTATACCAGAGTTTGGCAAACTTTTCTGTAAAGGGCCAGATAGTAACCATTTTATGGTTTGCAGTACAGTTTCTATAACAGCTCCTCAACTCTGCTGAGTATGGTGAAAGCAGCCATGGACAATATGTAATTGAATGTGATTGTGTTCTAACAATATTTTTTCTGTGGACACTGAAATTTGAATTTCATGTAATTTTCTCATGTTATATATTATTCTTTTTCCTTTGCTCTTGGCTTTTAAAAACTTAAAGACCATTCTCCGCTCATGAGCCTTACAAAAATAGGCAATGGCTGGATTTGCCTGTAGGCTATAGTTTGCCAACCCTGTATCAATACTATTTATTTTGTACTTCTTCTGTAGGAGAAAGAATATAGGTTTTAAATCAACAAACTAGGATTCCCTGTCTGGCATACTGCATACTACTTAAGTAGTATAAGCTTGACTTTTATTTTCTTAAAATGTGAGTAATACTGGGGCACCTGGGTGGCTCAGGGGGTTTAAAGCCTCTGCCTTAGGCTCAGGTCATGATCCCAGGGTCCTGGGATCGAGCCCTGCATCAGGCTCTCTGCTCAGTGGAGAGCCTGCTTCCTCCTCTCTCTCTGTCTGCTGCTCTGCCTACCTGTGATCTCTGTCTGTCAAATAAATAAATAAAATCTTAAAAAAAAATGTGAGTAATACTAAATATAACATTGCACGTTAATTATACTTCAGTAAAAGCTTTTTTAAGATTTTAATATGGGTTCTACTAACCTCATTTGTTTTTGAGAAGAGGTACTGTATATGTAGAATCATTATTTAAGTTATAAAACTGGGTAAAGGAAACCTATTTACTATAATTCATGGATTCTAAGATACATTTCTTTTTGTATTTAAAATGATAGTGTCTTAACAATTGCTGTTGGTCAAGTAACAGCCCTGTCTTGGTTCTCCCCGCTTGTTTGAGCAAACACCAAAACCAGCATCAAATCTTGCAAAGGTGTTCGTAGCTTGGAAGAAATTCCTAGAGACAAAAGTGGAGCACCTTCTTAACCACTGAAAACTGAATGGTTGTGAGAAGTAGTGGGTATTCAATCAGATGAATTAAGCATTATTCCTAAAGTTAGAGTAAAAAAAATAATATAGCTCTCGATATAATGGTAAAGTCAGCATATGAGCTGGTATTTAGTTTTAAAGATTTTATTTATTTATTTTACAGACAGAGATCACAAGTAGGCAGAGAGGCAGGCAGAGAGAGAGGAGAAAGCAGGCTCCCTGCTGAGCAGAGAGCCCGATGCGGGGCTCGATCCCAGGACCCTGGGATCATGACCTGAGCCGAAGACAGAGGCTTTAACCCACTGAGCCACCCAGGTGCCCCTGGTATTTAGTTTTAAGAAACATTCCATCACCAATGTTCTTGTGAGGCACAGAGGACTATATTAGTCAAAGTTATTCAAAAGAGAATAGAACTCTCGGTGTGAAGAAATTGATTAAAAATACTTTAAGTATTTTGCTCTTATTTTCCTTTATTTATAGCCATAAGTGATATATGTTGAATCAATATAAGTATAAAAGAGCTTTTTAAGAAATTTAAAATGAATTCTAAGTGGTGAAATGTGTCTTACTTTAACTGGTAGCTTTTTTCTTAGTGGTACATAAAATTATAGTTCATCTTTTTTTTTTTTTTCATCTTATTTTTGACATTGCTGTATATATACAGTATTTTATCTGTTCTTCTAACAACTCCATTGTAATCTACTTGTTTAGTCTTCCCTAATTTAATTGTAAACTCCTGTGTTTTATTTACTTGCCCCAAAGTGGGTAGCACATAGGAGCTCAGTAGACATTTGATGAATGAATGAATGATGCTCTAATACAGTGGACAGATGGTGTTATTTCCAGTAGTTTAAAATTGTCCACCCTGAATTGAGTAGGGAAGGAAAAATCATAGATTTGTGTAATATAGAAATGAGATTTTAAAACTGTAATTATTCACAATGCACAAAAATGAACTTGTGACCTCTTTATATTCTTCTGTGGTTTCACATTTATATCTTTCTATCTTTATTCTATTAAGAAAATACAGCTCAGATTATTAGGAGGATTAAATTTAGGTAATGCTTGTAAAGTGCCTAGCACAAATACGTGAATGGTTTGTTTCATTTAATCCTTCCCACCCCTTTTTAATTAAATCAGCTTTTCCTTAAGCATAAGAACCATGGTTCAAGTTACAGTAAAATCACTTCAAATTCACTTTTCTGTGTTAATCACTTGAACTACATTGTTATTAGCTGAATTTCATCACAAATAGCATTTTATCATGTTGTATGGCTAAGTAGTCTTGGGGGTAGAACTACCCAGAGAATTTACTAATGTTTCAGAATTTACTAATATTTCAGGGAAAATGTGCTTCATTTTTCCCAACCACTACTTTACAGACCTTTGGAATAGAAACCCATTTTTAAGTTGTAGAATCTTCATACTAACATTTTTCTCACAGTTTCGGGAAGTTTTATTTGGTAATTAGAGAAATTACTTTCCCAATCTAGGTCGATATTTAATAAGGATAGTACTTCAGATTTGTATAACATTTAAGAAAATCTTCACACTGGACATCATCATTGTGAATCCTTCCTGACCTGATTCCGTTCCCATCAGTGTTCCAAACAAGATTGTATGTGCCATCTATGAGTTTTCGTGGCACGCTAGGTGTATTTCTGCCCTAGCTTTAGTATACAGTGACTGTTTACTTACCTATTTTCTCCCAGGCGTGAGCATTTTGAGGGCAAGAACCAAGTTTTGTTCATCAGTGGGAACTTTTGGCCTGCTGATTTCCCAAATGCCCAGGAAGTATATCAGGGCCCGTCATAAAGGGCATACTCAAAAATTGAGTTGGAATTAACTTTGTTGATTATATAAGCAAATCATGACTGGAAAGAGGCTCTAGAATAATTGCCCTAAACATATTTGAAATGAGATATATTGTGAAGTATGTCTTATATTCTACATTATTATGACATTCAGGTGAATATGAGAAGGGAATTATATGGTGGTTGGTTCTGAACTATATACTTATTAGAGGCTTCTATATGGACTTTATTGGCTTGGAAACTCTGACTCCAGACCTGCTTGCTTTCTTCCTGTTGTGGTACTGTCCACAGAGTAGTAACTTACATAATTCTGATCCCTGAGTACAGCTACAAACATTGATTATAAGAGTAAGCAGCTACAATTAGCCCTTGTAAAGCATCAAAAAAAGCCTTGTACTCTTTCTTGCTTTCATTACTGATATCTCAGTGATTTTGTTTTATTTGAGGCCAGATCACTGTACTAAAATTTTCATATCTTTTTTCTCTTTACTTTTAGGGTTTTGGAAAAATAAGTTATTAATTAGGTTAGGTAAGTGGCAGAAATAAAATTGAGAAATTTTTCTAAACCTAAATAAAGCAGAATTCTTTTATTATCGGAGGTATAAGATTACAGTAGTTCTTCCAGTGCTACAGCAGTCTCTTCATCCATCCATTTAAAATGTATATTTTTGCATGATCTGACTCAGCAGGTTGGAAGTTCCCATGGATTAAGTACCCTATTTGAAAGTGGTCTTAAGTGAGATAAGCTTTCATTCATTTGCTTGAAACCCATCATATATGGAGCCATAAGTATCCTGTCCTGTCTAATGCAGGCTGTTGTGGTAAATGCTACTATTTTCATTTTTGGATTCCATGATGCCCAATTAACAACATTTACCAATGGCTAACAAAGAAAACTAATAGGAATAGAATCTAGGATTTCAATCCCATGGTAAATCAGTATTTGTTAACCTAGAGTTCTTTAAAATGGCCTCTTATGTTCTATCTTTGTGAATGGCATCACAGAAACTTGAGAGTTGTTTTTGATTCTTCCTTCTCGCTCCACCTTCCTGCTCTGTCCCATAGCCATCTACATTTATAACCTTGACTTTTTCTTTAGTCTCCCTGGTACTCAGGCTTGCTATGAAGGTCCTCTGCCAGTCACTACCCCTACAGCAAGAACTAATCCTCTTTCACCTCTTCCTAGGGATGGATTTGTGCATGCTCATTGCTAGGTTGGGTGATTTCAAGAATAGAGAACCTAGTATTATTTTGAAGGTAGTATTGAAAACTGATATAGAAGTAACCCTGAGAATAAGATTTTGCTCAGCTGCTTTCTGTGTCTTGGATGAATTATTTAACCTCCCTTGGCTTTAGTTTTCTCATTTGCAAAATAGGAATAGCTACCCCAGAGAGCTGTTGTAGAAATTAATTCATTCATTCTCTTATCAAACCCTATTAATTTATGGTAGAGTGATTTGGAAAAAGGAATAATACCACAGGACAAATAGAGGAGAGAAGATAGATAGGCTACCAAGATTTAGGAAGATAGCAAGTTGACTGTTAGCAGAGAAGAGCAAACTGAAAACTACCCACAGAAGGAGAATGAAAGTACAGGCTAATTCATATCATAACCCCATACAGGCTCAGGAACTGTAGGAGCTAAGTACCTTTGAAAGGGGCTAAAACAGGAAGATTGATTGAAAATCTGTATAAAGCACCTTTAAAGTCCCAGATCTCCTTTCCCTCAGTGTGACGGTTAACTTCTAGAGAAACTGGACCAGAGTGTCTCTGGACTCAGAGACAATATGGCAACAAAGGTAAAGCAATAGGATGAGAGCAGGGATTAAGTAAAGGTATACCTTCTGTCTTCTAGACACGCTCAGGCTTGCTCCTTTACCTTCAGGTGTTTGCTTAAAGGTGCCTTTCCTAACCCCCTGATTTAAAACTATAGCCCTTCCTAACCCGGCATTCATTGTCCCCCGCCCCACCTTTATTTTTTTATCCCTGACACCACTACCTGACAAATTTTTACTTAAGTCTCCTTCTGTTGGAGTGCAAACACCAGAATAGTAGGAGGTTTTGTCTGTTTTGTTCAGACAAAAGGTATCCCTAGTCCCTAAAATAGTATCTTATACGTGCTCAGTGAATGTTGGTTGAATGAGTAAACAAATGAGACTATTCAGATCTTTTCCCAGAAGGCTAACAGTTAGTCTTATGTCCCCAGGCAGGAGATTGGAGGATTTCTCTCCGGACAAATGACTGGCCTGAGAAAAGACATGCAGATTCTGATGTTTGGGGAAGAGTCCCCCATTTAAAAGGTTAGATCTCTATTTATTAACTGTATGTCATATTTAGTAGTCAGCAAGGTCTATTCTCTCATAGAATCACCAGATATCCAGGGAAAGCCTCTAACACAAAAGACAGGTACAAAGACAAAATGAGAAAAAGAAATAATAATGCATAGAACAAAATAAAATCCTAAAAAAATCTAGTATCTCTTGTCAGAGAGACGAGACAATATGACATGTATGAAACAAGAATAGAGTGCTCTTTAAAAAAGGGGAAGGGACCCCTTTTCAGAGAACAAGAAATAGCTGTTGGGAATGAAAATATATATAGAAGATATAAATTCAATAGAAGAGAAAATTTAAGGAATCTTCTAGACAGTCACATGTTCTAGTTTAACATCAAAATTTAGAAATATGGGAGATAAAAAGATTCTTAGTAAAAAAAAAATCTCGGGGCACCTGGGTGGCTCAGTGGGTAAAAACCTCTGCCTTTGGTTCAGGTCATGATCTCTGGGTCCTGGGATCGAGCCCCACATCGGGCTTTCTGCTCAGCAAGGAGCCTGCTTCCTCCCTCTCTCTCTGCCTGCCTCTCTGCCTACTTATGATCTCTGTCTGTCAAATAAATAAATAAAATCTTTAAAAAAAAAAATCTCAACAATAGTACCTTTCTTAGATGATGATAGAAAAATCCCTTGAATTTTGAGAAAGAATATTTAGCCTTAAATTATTGTGGCTAGTATCTGGCTACAATATCTTTGTCTCTCTTACTTTGGAACATTTGTCTCTTTTAACATTGTATATAGAGGGCACCTAGGTGGCTCAGTAGTTCAGTGTCTGCCTTCGGCTCAGGTCGTGATCCCAGGATTCTGGAGTTGAGCCTCATGTCGGGCTCCCTGCTCGGCAGAAAGCCTGCTTCTCCCTCTCCCACTCCCCCTGCTTGTGTTCCTGCTCTCGCTGTCTCTCTTTCTCTGCCAGGTAAATAAATAAAATCTTTTTAAAAAAATAAAATAGAATAGTATACAGCTGGAATAAAAAAAAATCTCCTCTGAGGATATTTGTTTCAGATCAGCTTCATTTTTTTTGCATGGATTATCCTGGAGAATATTCTAGTGAGTTTAATCTATCCTTGATATATTTGGATTTATTTCTATGATCTTATTTTGTATTTTGTTCCATCTGACCTGGCTTCTTCTCATTCTATTTTTTTTTAAGTTCGTGTACTAGTGTTATAATCTATTGAGTCTCAAGTTCACGTGCCATACAACTGACCCATTTAGAGTATACACTTTTTTTTTTTAGCCTAGTAACATAGTTCCACAATGAATTTTACAACACGTTCAGCACCCTAGGAAAGAGATCCTCATGCCCATTAGCAGTCAGCCCTCATGTTCCCTCAAACCTCCCAGCCCTAGGCATCCACTAATCTGTTTTCTATCTTTAGATTTACTTAATCTTGACATTTACAGTAATGCAATTATATAGTGTATGTGATCTTTTGTGATTGGCCCCTTTCACTCAACATAGTATTTTCAAGGTTTGGACATGTTATAGCAGGTTGTAAAACTTCATTCCTTTTATTGACAAATGATATTCCATTGTTTGGATACCAGAGTTAATTTGTCCATTCAGTGGTTGATCGACATTTGAGATTTTTCTCCATTTTAGTTATTACAAACAATGCTGCTGTGAACATTCCTATACATATTTTAAGGTGGACATTTGTTTTCATTTCCCTTGGGTGTACCTAAGAGTGAAATTTCTGAATCACATGGTATTTCTCAGTGTTTAATCTTTTGAGGAACTGACAAACTAGTTTCCAAAGCAGCTGCTCCATTTTATATTCTCATCAGCAATATATGTGGATTCTAATTTTCCATATCCTCAGCAACACTTGTCTTTATTGATCTTTTTGTTTATAGCCATCCTGGTTGTGTAAAGTAGTTCTTCATTGTGGTTTTGATTTGCATTTCTCTAGTAACTAATGATGCTGAGTATTTTTTTATGTGCTTGTTGGCCATTTGTAGCTGTTCTCTGGAGAAATGTGTATTCTAATTGTTTGCTCATTTAAAAAAAATAGGTCATTTGTCTTTATACTGAGTTGTGAGTTCTTTATATACTCTAGATACAAGCTCCTTATCAGATCTATGATTTGCAAGTGTTTTCTTCCACCCTTGGAATCATGCCTATAAATTACTTGGCAGAATGATTCACTGTTGTGGCACGGTAAATGTTAAGGTACTATTACTGTGATGATGTCTTAGGTCCAGACATCAAAAATTCATCCATAGATCCTTAGAATCCATTATGATGTGTTTGACATGTTATGTGTGGTTGTTATACTCAAATTAGTATATGCATAGGTGGATTTGTGAGTGACTGATGAATCCGTAGAATTAAGAATTCTACTTTTAGCTTTCCAGTAGGAACTCAAGTGCAACCAGCAAACCAGAAAAAAATTTGTCTAGGTTGAAATTGCAGTTTACTTCTGTATAGGCACTTTTTCTATCAGAAGATAGGATTTTACCCATTTACTGAGCAACTGCTAAATGCCAGATGTATTAGTAAAAGGCAAAAGATTTATACGATATGAAGAGAAACCAGATTGTGAAATGCCAGATATATTAGAATCCTTTAATTATTTGGGGCACCTGGGTAGCTCAGTTGGTTAAAGCTACGACTCTTGGTTTCAGCTCAGGTCATGAGATCAGCCCCACTGTCAAGCCCCCCACAGAGAGTGGAGCCTGCTTAAGATTCTCTCCCTGTCCCTCTCCCATCTACCCTCTTCCCACATACATGTGCTCTCTCTCTCTCAAAAAAAAGAAAAGAAAAGAAAAGAAAAAGAAAAAAAAAACATACTTTATTCACTTGCTATAATCCAAGGCAGAAAGAATTTAAATAATTTGAATTTGCCCAAATCCATACTGTAACTGTTAGGGATTTATAGGGAATTATAGGGAAATGGTAGGAACTGTGAGGAATTTGAACTCTTCTCTCATTCCAAATCATTTACCTTTGTATTCCTAGTACCTCTCTTTCAACTTTGGGAACTTTAAAAATTATCGGTGCCTATGCCACACTTCAAGCCATTTAAAGCAATTTCTAGAAGTGAAGCCTAAGCATCAGTATTTTTAAAAGCTCCTTAGGTGATTATTGTTACATGGATTGAGAACTATTGATCTGTTCAATGCCAGAAGAGAATAGATTACTGTTCAATAAATATTTGGCTGTTGAAAGAATACCTAATGGTGCAGTTGCTTCATTGTAATTCCCATATTATAGTCAACCTAGAGTGCTTTTGTATTAACTTAAGTCTTTAAAAGGGGTTCTGTATTATACTTCGTGTATATTCTCCATTTGCCCCCACGGCATATATAGGAAGATATCTGGCAGGAGGTAACGTTTTGTTGCTGACAGAATTCTGAATTCTCTCCATTACTGAGGAGAATAGATATGGAAATAAGGTAAGTGTCAGGGTTCCTTTCTTGTATTGCATCCAAGGTTGAAGACAGAGGTTATAAACAGACATATACTGGTTATTTTTGTTTTAGAGTAATTTTTAAAAAATAATTCATGGTTCAAAAATCAAAAGATAGAAAGGGATGTACATTGGAAATTGTCCCTCCCATCTCCCAATCATAGTTCCCCTTCCAGGATATATCAAATGTTATATTATTATTCTTCCAGAGATAATTCTAACCATATATAAACAATTATATTTACACATACTTCCCATTTTTACCCAAATAGTAGTATGGTGCATTGTTTGTTTATTTACTTAACGGTGTGTCTTATCCATATACAAAGAATATTATCAGCATATAATTTCTTCCACCATTTTGTAACTAAATATTATTTCTCTGTGTACCACAACTTATTTTCATCTATTACCTGTTGCTGGATATTTAAGTTGTTTCTAATCGTTCTCTATTACAAACAATGCTACATTAAATAGATAAGTCATTTCCTTTCTGCATGAGCATATCTTTGGATAAATTCCTAGAAGGTCAAGGCATTACCAGTTTGCCTTTTATGAAGCTTGTATATTGATGGGTTGGAAATAATGAAAAAGCATGAAATAATGTGGGAGATTAAAAGTATAAAGAAGGAATAGTGAACAAAAATTATATCAGGAATGATATTAAAATGGCTTGAGAGGATAGGAATGAGCCGATAGCCAAGAACAAGAAGAGAGAACTAGCAGGTTCTGTGGTGTATATACATGGGATATATTTGTGATTAAAATAGACTAATGAATTTTCTAAAATCCTGACATTTTTACTCTTACATCTTGAACTTTTAAAAACACATCTTTACGTGATGGTTTCTGTATGAAAACTCCTCAGTCTTAAAGAGAAAATACCCTTGCAATTTTCATTTCATATTTACATTTAGCATTTGTTGATCAAGATTTTATCTTTTCATGCGTAACTATTTTTTACTTGAACTCTCTTTCTCTCTCTCTCTTTTTTTTTTTCCTTAGCCCTGGAAGAAAGCGAGACTTCTCCCCCGTTTCTTGGAGTCAGTACTTTGAGTCCATGGAAGATGTAGAAGTAGAGAATGAAACTGGCAAGGATATATCCTTTGCAAAATGGCTTATTCTTTAGCAAGCTTATAATGCTGTCTAAGAAGACACATTTAGTTTCTAAAGTGTTCTTTAGTCCTGCTGTTTATTTCATTTTTATTCCCCACCGTAATTATACAGCATGGAATTTAACCTGTAAGTCTATGCCAGTATCATACTTAGACATAAGTGTCTAATGCATGGGGAAAGGATTAAGAATTAAGTTCCTGAGACTGATATATATCTTAAGGGCCCGGGGAAGGTTTCATGAATCAGATGAGTTGAATCAGTTTAGCATCTAGAAACCAGGGACTGTAGGTCTTCGAAACAGGTTTGGTGTTTCAGAAACTTCTATTTAAGTATCTCTTAAGTTTGGAAGTCTGCAGCTTTATATAGAGTCTGGTACTGCCTGAGTTTTCTAATCAGTATTATTATGATTAAATAATCAATCAAAAACTTCAGTGAGCAAAAGCTTAGATATGTTATCTTTAACTATTCATACACTTTCCGAGTTTATAAGAGTGGCTCAGAGGGTCCCGTCCTACTCCTTCTGCATGGAGGAGGCCATTCTGCCCTATCCTGGGCTGTGTTCACGGTAAGTAAGTAGCTGATAAAAGAAGTTGATGTTAGCACAATCATTGTTTACTTCTGGCTGAATTTGACTAACCTAACTCTTCCTTCTGTGTTCACTCGTATAGCTTGATATAAGAAAGTTAGGGGTGTGAGTTGATTGTGAATATTTTTCATGGTAGGCCCAAGATCATCTGTTCTTTACTAGGGTAAGCTTTAATCCATGAATTCTTCAAACATTTTATAAAATGTTCTATATATATTGCATTGGGATGAGGGAGATGGGATTTGCTCCTGATCAAATGTGGGGGTCTGTATCTAAGTAATCTAAGTAATAGGTAAGCAGAAATATTCTATTCAGGTGCTTTAGGTAGAGATAATATCTATCCTTTATTTCCCTCATAGACCCTAGCGTAGTACTTTATACATGGAGATGCTCCATAAATATTTGGAAAAAAATTTTTTTTAAATAATGCTTTATGTATATATGTATATCTATTTTTTTAAGATTTTATTTATTTATTTGACAGAGAGAGACACAGCAAGAGAGGTAACACAAGCAGAAGGAGTGAGAGAGGAAGAAGCAGGCTTCCTGCCAAGCAGGGGGCCCAATGCAGGGCTTGATCCCAGGGTCCTGGGATCATGAGCTGAGATGAAGAGAGACGCTTAATGACTGAGCCACCCAAGTGCCCCAATAATGCTTTATATTTTAATGATATTAAAATAGATCATTAAAGCTACTGGGAAGTAAACAATATTTGGTTGATGATACCCTTGTCTAGAATAGAGGATGTATGTCTCTGAATGCTACCAGTTCTAGATCTTCCTGATATTCTTGACTCTGTACAAGGAGAGGTGCTGCTAAGGAACATAGTAGCATTATTCCTATTTTTCTTCTGGTTTCTATCAGGGAGATGTACATACTTCCTCTATTTACCAGTAGGGAGTCTAAGGGACAGAAAAATGGGAGCAAGTGGGAATGCAGTACTGGGTAACTAGAGCTAGATGGCTATGGAATTGAGGAGGGCCCTGAATATACCATTATGTTCCTGGCAGCAGGATTATTGGGAATAGTTCTCAACACATAAGCACTTAATCATCTGTTATTAAATTATTAAATGATTTGATTCCTATCTTGTTTGCTACTTCCTTTCTCTTATTTTAGGACATAGCTGTTTGATTTGGCTCTAAGTGCCAGGCTCTTTAATCTCCCTACACCAGTGTCAGCTAACAGAAATATAACGCAAACCATATATGTAAATTTTTGCCGCATATGTGATTTTTAAATTTAGTAGAGACATAAAATAGGTTTAAAAAGTGAAATTGTTTTTAATAGTATATATCTTATTTAACCTATTGTACCTGTGGTATTATCATTTTAATAAGTAATCAGTATAAAAATTACTACTGAGATATTTTACCTTATTTTTTATACTGTCTTTGAAATTCAGTAAGGCAGTTAGGAACTTATGTCTCATTTTGGACTAGCTACATTTCACATTTTAGAAGCATTGCTTTGATAATTTACATTCCTCAACTAGGTAACTAGATTGTGAGGTGAAGACCATGGCTTAGTTATGCCTGGCACTTAATTGTATGCTCAAGGAATGTTTCTTGAATGAATGAGTAATAGCATCACATGCCTGTTCCTAATGCAGGAGCTAGAGTAGTAACTGTATTCCAGTTCCCCTGAACCAATAGAACAAGACATGTAAGCCCTTACTCTCTTCTTATACTTCAAGATTTCTTTGAAAATTATGTAAAATAGTGGAATATGAAAACTAAATTTTAAAGTCATGTACAAATATTATAATAAGTGATTTGTTAACATATATTGATATTAAATATATTTTTTTCATAGAAAGATGAAATAACATGGAAAGTGACTGGCATAGAGGAGGTGATAAATAGCTGCTGACATTATATGTGTTAGTGCAGAGGAACTCTCTAGTTCTTTTTACCAAACTATAGTCTACAAATTACAAGTTCCATGAGATATTAATGAAATAAGGTTTTTATGATTAAATGAGTTTAAGAAATATATAATATCTTCCTCTGATTTCTGTCAGAATTTCACTATATATCAGTATGTTATTAAGGTCTTTAGGATGTTCTTCTAAATAAATCTATTTCATTTCACCTGAGTCTTCCAAATGTACCTGACCACCCAATTCCTTTTTTTCTAAAACATCTATTAGCATCCCATTCTTTGTGAAAGTCTTTTATAGATAGGTCATCATGTCTCAGTTGTTACCTGGTTTACTTGTATAATCAAGGAAATTCCTTACCGCTGAGCTTAATATTAATAGCTTGGACTTTTGCTGGTTAAATTTACCTGCCCTTTTTTGTTGTTGTTATTCCTGACAGTATACCAGCCCACTAAATGAGTTTATATGTGACAGTGCTTTGGAAATAAAAATGGCTATGTAAAAATGAGTGCTCTGGCAATTGACTTGACTCCAGAGCTCGTATTTTTGTAAACACTAGAACATGATTGAGAAGGCAGCCATGGCAAACAGCAGGAATAAGCCCAAGCACCTTATGATCCTGAGAGGCAGAATTACTCTCAGACATCCACCCACATGTTAACCGGTAAAATACTATAGTAAAATAGAAACAAAAAGGTACTAGCGTAGCAGGAGGACAAGTATACTGACAGCGAAAGGAAGAGATGAACAACTGCGGTTGATACTTATGTTGCTACATCATGAGATCCCTGACAGCAGAAACTGTGCTTATTCACTCTTAATATGACAACACACCTGGCCTGTCCTGGAGTTGGTGCTCAATAGTTATTCCTTGAAGAAGTTAAAACTGACCTTGAACAATTAAGAAAAGGGTAAATTTTATTCATTGTATCCTATTTGAGAAAGTAAATCATTCTAAAGTCTTGATCAAATGTCAGTAAGTCATTTACATATGGCTGATAACAAAAGATAGAACATGGTTAGAAAAATCCCAGACACAGGATATGCAAGACCAAAGGACATGAAGACACAGTTCATGGAGAACATATAGACATGAGAAAGTTCATCCTCACTAGTAATCAGATATGATTCACATAGGAGGTATCATTTTTTTAGATATCAAATTAATATTTTCCAAAAACTATTCTTAGTGTTGGCAAAGGCATTAGAAAACAAATATTTTCAAACATTGGGACTAGAAATCACATCTTCCAACTCCTACTTCACTGTTCCTTTCTTTAGTGTCAGAGCTCTCTTGGGAAGTAATTTAGCTTTGAATTATCAATATTTATACCATTTGATATAGTTGTTGTACTTCTAGGAATCTGTTCTAAGGAAATAATACCAAATATGTGAAAAGCTATTTGTCTAAAATTAGCAATCCCAATGTCCAACTGGACAACCTAGAAGAAGTGGTTAAATTCCTAGAAACATACAATCTTCCAAAACTGAAACAGGGGGAAATAGAAAATCCGAATAAACTAATCACAAGAAACAAATTTGAATCAGTAATCAAAAAACTACCAAAAAAAAAATGGGGCGGCTGGGGGGTACGCCTGGGTGGCTCAGTCATTAAGCGTCTGCCTTCAGCTCAGGTCAAGATCCCAGGGTCCTGGGATGGAGCCCTGCATCGGGCTCCCTGCTCAGTGGGAAGCCTGCTTCTCCCTCTCCCACTCCCCCTGCTTGTGTTCCCTCTCTCGCTGTGTCTCTCTCTGTCAAATAAATAAATAAAATCTTTAAAAAAACCAACAGGGTGGGGCGCCTGGGTGGCTCAGTGGGTTAAGCCGCTGCCTTCGGCTCAGGTCATGATCTCAGAGTCCTGGGATCGAGCCCCACATCGGGCTCTCTGCTCGGCAGGGAGCCTGCTTCCTCCTCTCTCTCTGCCTGCCTCTCTCCCTACTTGTGATCTCTCTGTCAAATAAATAAATAAAATCTTTAAAAAAAAAAAAAAAAAAACCAACAGGGTGACTGGATGGTTCAGTCACTTGAGCATCTGACTCTTGGTTTCCGCTCAGGTCATGATCTCATGGATCATGAGATCAAGCCCCACAATGGGCTTCATTCTCAGTGGGGAAACTGCTTGAAGATTCTCTCCCTCTTCCCCTCCCTGTGCACACACTCGCTCTCTCCCTTTCTCTCATTAAAATAAATAAATCTTGGCGAGGGAAACAAAAGCAAAAATGAACTATTGGGACTTCATCAAGATAAAAAGCTTTTGTACAGCAAAGGAAAAGTCAACACAACTAAAAAGCCTACAGAATGGGAAAAGATACTTGCAAATGATGTATCAGATTAGGGGCTGGTATCCAAAATCTTTAAAGAACTCATCAAAATCAACACCCTAAAAACAAAAAATCTAGTCAAGAAATGAACAGAAGACAGGAACTTCTCCAAAGAAGACATACAAATGACTAACAGACACATGAAAAAGTGCTCAGCATCATTCCGCATCTGGGAAATACAAATCAGAACTACAATGAGAGTCACTAAGATTAACAACTCAGGAAACAACAGATGTGGAGGATGCAGAGAAAGGGGAACCCTCTCCCGAGTGACTGGTGTAGCCACTCTGGAAAACAGGATGGAGGTTTCTCAAGACATTAAAAAATAGAGCTACACCATAGCAATTGCACTACTAGGTCTTAATCCAAAGGATACAAACAGTGATTCAAAGGGGCACATGCACCCCAATATTAATAGCAGCAGTGTACACAATAGCCAAACTATTGAAAGAACCCAGATGTATTGATAAAGAACCCAGATGAATTGATAAAGAAGATGCATGTGTGTGTACACACACACACACACAGGAATATTACTCAGCCAGCAAAAAGAATGAAATCTTGCTTTGTAAGTTGTTTCTACTTCTATTACTCTAATGAATACATTTAAAGAGAATAATTATTATGGACATGCTTTAACACTTTTTCGTTATTTATAGAACATGTTACGCTCTGAATTTACTTTGTTCTTTCATTGTTTTCTAATCTTTGTTTGTCACACTAGGATATAAACATTATGAGAGCAGGGACATTGCCCATGCTTTTCATACTGTAACCACATGATTAATAGGTGCCAGATTTTTAAAAGATGTAGTATAGAAAGATTTATTAAATAAGTGAATGGAAAATCTGTTTTTAGCATTATTGTCTTGTTTAATGACAGGCAGATCATAAATTACTGCTTTCAAGATAAAGTTGGGATTGACAATTACTCCTTTAAAAAAACTCAGTTTTTTAAAATGTAGAATAATAAAGCAAATTTGACAATATCTTTGCCACTTAATTTTTTAAAAGATTTTTTTTAAAGATTTTGTTTATTTATTTGACAGAGAGAAATCGCAAGCAGGCAGAGAGACAGGCAGAGAGAGAGGAGGAAGCAGGCTCCCTGCTGAGCAGAAAGCCCGATGCGGGGCTTGAACCCAGGACCTGGGATCATGACCTGAGCCGAAGGCAGCGGCTTAACCCACTGAGCCACCCAGGCGCCCCTTTAAAAGATTTTTTTATTTTATTTATTAGAGCGTGAGCAGGGGGATGGGCAGAGGCAGAGGGACAAGCAGACTTGCCGCTGAGCAGGGAGCCCAGTGTGGGGCTCGATCCCAGGACCCTGAGATCATGACCTGAGCCGAAGGCAGACTCTTTACAGACTGAACCACACAGGTGCACTTAATTGTATTTCCAGAGTATAGATTTGTTTTTGGCATTGAAGGCTCTACCACCATCGTAATGTGTTAAATAACCCTTGTAAATTAGCTTTCAGGAACAAATAGCAAAGTGTAGTAGAATTTCAGTCTGCTATTCTCTTTAAAGGTATTCAGTGGAGTAATAGAAATAGAAAAGACTTGCTTTTCTAGGTGATTCCTAAAATTTTTATTTACTTATTTTAAGTAATTTCTGCCCACTGTGGGGTTTGAACTCACAATCCCAAGATCAAGAGTTGCATGTTCCTCCAACTGAGCCAACCAGGTGCACCTCTAGCTGATTTTTAAAATGTGATTTAATACACTGACACTGAACTATTGGAAAAATAAATAAAACAATCCCATCTACAATAGCACATAAATAAAACACTTAGGAATAAATTTAAGCAAAGAGGTGAAAGATCTGTACAGTGAAAATTATAAGACAATGATGAAAGAAATTGAAGAAGACACAAATGGAAAGGTACCCCATGTTCATGGATCAGAAGAATTAATATTATTAAAATGTTCATACTACCCAAAGCCATCTGCAGATTCAATGCATTACCTGTCAAAATCCCAAAGACATTTTCCACAGAAATAGAAGAAAAATTCCTAAAAGTTGTGTGGAAAAAATACTGAATAGCCAAAACAATCCTTAGAAAGAGGAGGCCAGGCATCACAATTCCTGATGTCATATTTGCATCCAAAGCTATAGTAATCAAAACAGTATGGTACTAGCTTAAAAATAGACACATAGGCCAATGGGACAGAACCAAGACCTCAGGAATAAAGCCATGCATACATGATTAACTAGTATTTGACAGGGGAGCCAAGAAGACTCAATGGAGGAAGGATAGTCTCTTCAATAAGTGGTAATGGGAAAGCTGGATAACCACATGCAGAATAAAATTGGACTCCTATCTTACATCACTCACAAAAATTTAACTTGAAATGGATTAAAGATTTAAATATAAGACCTGAACCTGTAAAACTACTAGAAGAAAACATGGGGAGACAGCCCTTTGACGTTGGTCTTGGCAATGATTTTTTGGGTATGACACCAAAAGCACAAGCAACAAAGGCAAAAAGGAACAAGTGGGAGTACATCAAACACAAAGCTTCCAAAAGGAAAAAAGGAAAAAAAAACAACCCAAACCTATCACCAAAATGAAAAGGCAACCTATAGAATGCGAGAAAATATTTGCAAACCATCTATCTGATAAGTGGTTAATATCCAAAATATGTAAGGAATTCATACAACTCAATAAGAACAAAAAAATCCAATTAAAAATGGACAATAGAGGCCCCTGGTGGCTCAGTCAATTAAGCGTCTGCCTTCAGCTCAGGTCATGATCCAAGAGTCCTGGGATCGAGCCCCACATTGGGCTCCTTGCTCAGCAGGGAGCCTGCTGCTCCCCCCTCCCTCTGCCTGCCTGCCACTTCCCCTGCTTGTGCTCTGTCTCTCTCTCTCTCTCTCTCTCTGTGTCAAATAAATAAAATCTTTAAAAAAATAAGTAGAAATGGGCAATAGACTTGAATAGGCATTTTTCCAAAGAAGACATATAAATGGCCAACAGGTACATGAAAAAATATTCAGCATCACTAATCAGGAAAACACAAAGCAAAACCACACTGAGTTATCACCTCTCAACTGTTGGAATGGCTGTTATCAAAAAGACAGGAGACAACCATTGGTAAGGCTGTAGACAAAAGGTAACCCTTGTGCACTGTTGGTGGGAATATAAATTGATTGCTGTGGCAAGTATTTCCAGTACTCTGAACAAAAGTGACAAGAGTGAGCATCTTTGTCTTGTTCCTGGTCTTAGAGGAAAAACTCTCAGTTTTTTTACCATTGGGTGTGATGTTAGCTGTAGGTTTTTGTATTTGGGCTTTATTATTATATTGAGGTATATTCCTTCTAAGCCTACTCTCCTGAGAGTTTTTGTCATGAATGGATGTTGAATTTTGTCAAGTGCTTTTTCTTCATCTATTGTACATTCTTGGTGGGAATGTAAATTCGTATATCTGCCATGGAAAACAGTATGGAGGTTCCTCAAAAAATTAAGAGTAGAAATATCATATATCCAATAATATCTCTACTGGGTATTTACCCAAAGAAAATGAAAACACTAATTTGAAAAGATATGTGCACCTTTATGTTTATTGTAGCATTATTTACAATAGCCAATATATAGAAGCAACCTAAGTGTCTATCACTAGACAAATGAATAAGGAAGTTGTGATATGTACACATAATGGAATATTACACTACCTTAAAAAAGAATAAGATCATGCCATTTATGACAACATGGTTAGACCTAGAGGATTTTATGCTAAGGGAAATAAATGAGACTGAGAAAAACAAATACCGAATGATTCCATTCATATGTGGAATCTAAAAAAAACAAGAAATAGAATCAGAGCTATAAATATGGAGAACAAACTGATGGTTGCCAAAGGGTTGGGAATGGAGAAATAGACAAAATGGGTGAAGGGGAGCGGGAGATACAGGCTTCTAGTTATGGAATGAATAAGTCACAGGAATAAAAGGCTCAGCGTATATTCGGTGATAATGTAATAGTGTTGTATGTGGTGAGCATAAAATAATGTATAAGCTTGTCAAATCACTGTGTTATACACGTGAAACTAATGTAACAGTGTATGTCAGCTGTACCCAAATAAGAAAAAAAAAGTGAAATGTCTTTCTTTGATTATTCTGAGATTCTTGAATTCTGATGGCAGTTCATTCAACAAAGTTATCATTAGTGATGGGGAAAGATTTGCTAACTCAGATTTTCCTTATCTCCCTAGGCGGCGATCATTAGTAGAGTTCAGTGTAGGATTGTGGCTTTAGATCTGCGAGGTCATGGTGAGTGATGTTCTTAATTAGTCACTGACTCAATGATATATTTGCCAATTCCTTTGAATAGTGTTAAGTATTACAAATTTCAGTGTGACCACAAAATAACCTGGCCTGTTCCATTTGGGCTCTTTGAGCAAAGTCTTAGTTTAAAAGATATTTTATAAATACACACATATATGTTGTTGTTTAGCTAAAAAAAAAAAAATGTCCTTTAATGTAACCAAATTCTGATGCTGGTGATGTATAAGGAATGTGGATAAATCTTTGCTAGGCCGCCTAAATTATATCTTCCTTAGGATGGCCAACTATAGAGATACATCTTTAACAGAAAACCCTTGCTAAGCCCATCATACACAATAATGAAATCTGCATTTCATTCCCCAAAGTGAGGTTTTTGAAAGCGAATACTTTTGCTTTTATAATTCCTATCATTGGGAATTTTATTTTTTAAATATTTTCTTTTTAGGTGAAACAAAGGTCAAGAATTCTGAAGACCTGTCTGCAGAAACAATGGCAAAGTAAGTAATGTAATATTGTTTATACATCACCTGGCTTCCATTACTATTATAAATAGTGTATAAGTATTACTATCCTGGTGAGATTGTTGGACAATAATTAGCATAGAGAAAATTTTACTTCCGTTGTCTTTCCTCTGTATTTAGTGTCTCCTTAGTATTTAATCTTGAAAGAAACATCTGTCTTTCTTTATACATTCAGTGTTCTAGTCATCAAATAAAGCACTTGAAAATTCTTTGAGTTTGTGTTGCCTTTTACAAAGTTTTCTTCTATTAACATAGTTGAATAGAATCTGGATATCTATTGGGAACTTGTGCTTGAAAAGTGGTTATATATAAAAGGCCCTACCCTGTAAGATGTTCTTAAGGTAACCTGCCCACCTTCTTTGTCCAACTTCCTAGTAAGACAAGAACAAGGTATTGAAGAATAAATAATTACCTGGGCCTCAAAGTACAAGATGGTGGTAGTATATACAATGGCCTCACACCTGGTCACTCATTAGAATCACTGAAGAAGTGATTAAAATACAGATGGTTGGCCTTATCCCAGACCTGCTGAATTAGTGCTTCTACCAGGGGGATCTGAACATTTATTTATATTTTCGATAAAGCTATATAAAGAAATCTTAAGCAGCCAGTCCTGTGACTGGTGTTTGGGAACAACTAACCTATATTTTAAACAGGATTTTTCTAACCACCCTGCTATAATACATGGTCTTTGAAGTATTTCACCAACTTTGGCCAAAAATATCTTGTCTCTTCTTACTTCAGCAGCTTTAATCCAAGAGTAAACCATGTTTCCTTCAGAACTCAAACTCATGTGGCCATAGGTTTATTGTTATAGTTCGTGCTCTTTGTGTGCTTTCTGTCTGCCAGGCTTTATTAAGTGTAAATTATGCATTTATTAAGAAAAATATTTATTGGGACTCCTGGGTGTCACATTTGTTGAAGCATCTGACTCTTGGTTTTGGCTCAGGTTGTGATCTGAAGAGTCATGAGATTGAATACTATGTCAGGTTCCACACTTAGTAGGGAGTCTACTTGAGATTCTCTTTCTCCCTGCTGTACTCTCTGTCTAAAATAAATAAATCTTTTTAAAAAAAGAATAAATAATTTATTTAAAGTGCTTATTTTAATTATCCATATTATTCTGTAGTGCAGATGTTATCTTTTTTTTTTTTTAAGCCAATGAGGAAACTTAGATAGATTGACTGACTGTATGAGGTCACACAGTTAAGAGAGCAGAATTGTGATTATTCAACTACAGTGCTTGGCAGAGAGAGAGAGAGAGAGAAATAACACTGTATGACACCATTCCATTCGGTGAACATATTTCTGAGAAACCATGAAAAGGGAGCTAAGAATCTGTTCACTGAGTTATTCATACTATCCTTTGTAATGTGAGAACAGTAAAGCCCAAAATGATCAGGTGTTTGGTGATACCTATAGAAAGATTTGTGAATAATTTTTAAGGATTTAAAGGGTTTCCTGACTGTTGACAAAAAGTGAAATACATCATCTAAGGGCCAGGCTGCCAAAGAGTTATGACAGCTTGAATGACATTCTCCAGGAATTTGAAGAATTAATTGAGGATCTTAAGTATACATTGCCTAATAGTGTATCAGTCTGGGATAAGCAGGAAAAAAAAAAACACATAGAAATTTGAACAGGGCAAGTTTAATATAAAGATTTATTAAATATAGTAAGGCATTGGAGTAATGAAGAATTGCTAGTGAGAAGTAGAACATTAAAGAATATATATTTGGGGCGCCTGGGTGGCTTAGTGGGTTAAAGCCTCTGCTTTCAGCTCGGGTCATGGTCTCAGGGTCCTGGGATCGAGCCCCGCGTCGGGCTCTTTGCTCAGCAGGGAGCCTGCTTCCTCCTCTCTCCCTCTCTCTGCCTGCCTCTCTGCCTCCTTGTGATCTCTGTCTGTCAAATAAATAAATAAAATCTTTAAAGAAAAAAAAAAGAATATATATTTAATTAACTTGATTGTGGGGGTCATTTCACGTATCCATATACCCAATCATCATATTATACACTTTAAATATATTATAATTTTATTTATCAGTTATACCTCAATAAAGCTAGAAATTTTTTCAAAAAAGAAAGAAAGAATATAGGAATAGCAGGTGTAAGTAGCTGCCACAATCCCCTTGGGCAGAGGTGGAACACCAATGGAAGAGGTTGAGATTTAGACCTTGCTGTAGAGGGCATGACTGTGGTTTACTGAAGGCAGAGAAGTCATTTGGATGCCATGTTGGCAGACCTTCGCCAGATACCTGCCCTCTAGGGTACAGGGAAAACTGTTCACAGAGAGGTGTCTCACTAGAGGCACTTTGCGACAAAAATATTGAGGGTGGTTCCAGAGATCTGCTGCTATACAACATAGTGCTTGTACTTAACAATGAGTTAAAAGTTTGTTAGGAGGGTAGATCTCATGTTACACCCACACTCACACAAAAAGAAACTTTTGGAAGTGATGGTAAGACAAGCGTATACATTAATTATTTACTATTTTTTGTATACCAATTTTACCTCAATAAGGCTAGGGAAAAAATTGGGTATGGGGGAGATGATATGCTGGAGAAGCCACCTGTGCTGCAGGATTTGGGCACTAGGGAAGCTGTGTGCTGGAGGGCTTCTCATGCTGCAGGTCCTGGGTGCTAGAGGCGCACAAACTTCAGGAGCTTGTGGAGTAATGCACTTGAACCAGCTGCAAAACCTTCTCTTTCTCTAATGTCTCTCTTGTGCCCTCTACTGATAAAGCTTAGCATCATGCCCGCTGGAAAGGAGAAAATATTTAAAGGCCTCAGACCCAGTTTTGGAGAACATACAATGAAGGATTTGAGAATTAGAGCTGAGAGACAATAAGTTGAAAACTTCTAACAAAAGTTAAAAAGAAAATAGATAATTAAGACTATCTAGAATGATGAGGATGATTACCAAGAATCAGAAGAGCCAATAATTTGGATTCTTGTGAAATAGTCAAAGCAATAAAACATTTATATGATTTCTGAGTTCAGTCACTCTGAAGCAAAAATCTCAAAATAGCATATTTAATGGACGATTAATGGGATTTTCAAGTAGTACTGACAGCACAATTTTTGCCTTGTGTATCAACTTCAGAACCTCAGCCCTACATAAAATGCAATTCCACTGAAAGTAGAAGAAACAAGATTTGAGCTCAGATTGCTCTGATACTCTTTTTCTATTATGTCTGTGATATGCTATATTGCTTCTCAGGAAATGAACCCAGTATTAATAAGCATGATAGAATCTCCTTACAAAGCCTCCACCCAAACTGTGATGTATCCAGTTACAGGCTAGTTTTCTAGATAACACCTGCTACTTCATCTTTAGTTTTCTGTAACTTCAGAACATGTCTCAAGGCACTAATCTTGGTAGTTTGGCTAATCTTAATAAGAACAAATTTCTCCTGGTGGTAAATGATCAGGTGATTGATCATAACCACTTTTTACCCGTATGGAATATACCTTTCCTAAGCTTAGATACATTTTGGAGTTCATTTGTTTCAGACCCTCTCCACCTTCAGGCACACATGAAGCAGATACCACAGAACCAGTCCAACTTAGTTACTTAGTGTTTTACGGAGACCTGTATTTAGATAACCTTCTGTAGCAACTTTTTACTTTATTATACTGTTAGTAACCAAAACTTTTAGCTTTAAGTTTAACTCCAAAGGAATATTAAATTGTTACTTTTTTCACTTAAAAAATTAGGTGGGCCTCCTTATCTCCCATTCAGATTGTCTGCAGATGCTACAGCTACCCCATTCATATCTGTATTTGTTTTATGAGATTTTTAAGATTAATTCCTTCTGAAATAAATAATTAATAATTTTAATATTAATTCCTTCTGAAAACATTTGTCTTTGCCACTCTGAATGCTCTGGAGATCAAATTCAAAAGGCTGTGTTCCTACATCCACAACTGCTATATTTGGATAACACCGTGTGGATGCTTAGGTATATAATAACATACAACAAGACAAAACTGTTTTTTTTTTTAAAGATTTTATTTATTTATTTGTCAGAGAGAGAGAGGGAGAGAGAGCAAGCACAGGCAGACAGAATGGCAGGCAGAGGCAGAGGAAGAAGCAGGCTCCCTGATGAGCAAGGAGCCCGATGTGGGACTCGATCCCAGGACGCCGGGATCACGACCTGAGCCGAAGGCAGCTGCTTAACCAACTGAGCCACCCAGGCGTCCCAAGACAAAACTGTTTTTTTGAAGTTAACTGACTCAGCCACTCCCAAAAGAAGACAGTAGAGCCAGTAGTTTCTAAAAACACACCACATCTACCTATTGCTGTAGTGAAGAGGGCCTCTAGACAAATCAAACTCAAGTTCCTACTTCACTTCTCATTTTCAGAACTTTAAGGTTTGACTTTGTTAAATAGATCCACTCAGAATTAAAGACTAGGACAGAAGCCAATAAAAATTAGCTCTGAACATGTTGTTTCTCAGAACATTGTACTTATATTTATGTTCCTACTTCAAATAACTTTATGTGACAAATTTTAAGGAGTAAGTAACATTTGTATAGCATTTACACTTTTCAAAGTAGTTTTCATTCAGTTTTATTTTTTTTTAAAGATTTTATTTATTTATTTGTCAGAGAGAAGGAGAGCACAAGCAGGCAGTGGCAGGCAGAGGCAGAGACAGAAGCAGGCTCCCCACTGAGCAAGGAGCCCGATGTGGGACTTGATCCCAGGACCCTGGGATCACGACCCGAGCCAAAGGCAGTGACTTAACCGACTGAGCCACCCAGGCATCCCTCATTCACTGTTTTAGTTAATCTTCAAGGCAATCTGAAATAGTAGGTCATTTTCTTTTTTTCTAATAGATCACATTCTTATCTTCATTTTATAGATATTGAAACTGAGAGATTACATAATTCAATTCCACATAATAAAAATTAAACTGGGGCTGCAATTTATCTTGTGACTCTAAATTTTACTACATTATAATGCTTAATAAAATTGTTTTCCTGTTTTATAGTTAGGGAAACTGAGGCGTAGAGAGCTTACATTATTTGTCCGGTTTCAAGCTTAGGTTTAAAATAAAGATAATATATGGGGCACCTGGGTGGTTCAGTGGGTTAAGCCTTTGCCTTCGGCTCAGGTCATGATGTCAGGGTCCTAGGATCGAGCCCCGCATCAGGCTCTCTGCTCAGCAGGGAGCCTGCTTCCCTACTCTCTCTCTCTGCCTGCCTCTCTGACTACTTGTGATCTCTGTCTGTCAAATAAATAAACAAAATCTTTAAAAAAAATAGAGAATATGTAATTGTACTAAATGTGTGGAATAAAGTGTGATGTAAAAGAAAATTTAAAAATTGGGGTTCTTGGGCACCTGCGAGGCTCAGTTGGTTAAGCATCCAACTCTTGATTTTGGCTCAGGTCATGATCTCAGGGTCATGGGACTGAGCTCCCTGTCAGGCTCTGTACACATCATGGAGTCTGCTTGAGGTTCTCTGCCTCTCCCTCTGCCCCTCTCCCCCCCACCCCGCTCATGTTCTCTTTAAATAAATCTTAAAAAAAGAAGAAAAAAAGAAAATTTGGGTTCTTAGTCCCATTTATCAGAAAGAGCTAGATGTGAGGCTACATGTATAGATATTGGGGGGCATAATAAGAGATTTACATAGGTATATTTGCAAGATGGTCCAGTAGACCTTTACAGTCTTAGGACCCATAGTTACTTACTAACCTGTAGTTACAGACTAAAGGAAGGAGTTAAAAAAGAAAATGATTTTTACAATCGTCTCTTTGCAGGGATGTTGGCAATGTGGTTGAAGCCATGTATGGGGACCTCCCGCCTCCAATTATGCTGATTGGACATAGTATGGGTGGTGCTATTGCAGTCCACACAACATCATCGAACCTGGTGCCAAGCCTCTTGGGTCTCTGTATGATTGATGTTGTGGAAGGTAAGTTTTCTTAGTACTGACTAAATCAGAATCTTTGATTTACGAGAGACTTCCATGATTATTATTATCTTATTTTAATTTATTGTTGATTTCTACTCATCTTGAACTATGTCCCTGTGTCTTTATATCTTTTTTTATGTTATTTTATAGCAGAGGCACTCTCAGATATATTTTTTAATTGGCATATAACCTTTTATTGGTTTTAGGTATATAACATAATGATTCAATGTCTGTATATATTATGAAACGATAACCACAGTATGTGAAGATAACATACAAATTTTTTTCTTGTGATGAGCATTTTTAAGATCAACTCTCTTAACAGCCTTCAAGTATACAATACGGGGGGGGGGTACCTGGATGGCTCAGTCGGTAAACAGCTGACTCATGGTTTTGGCTCAGGTCATGATCTCAGGGTCATGAGATCGAGCTCCATGTAGGGCTCCATACTCGGTGCAGAGTCTGCTTAAGATTCTCTGCCTCTCGCTCTGCCCCTCCCACTGCTCGCATTCATGCATGCTGTCTGTCTCTCAAATAAATAAATAAATAAATAAAATCTTTAAAAAAAACAATAGGTATTGTATAAACTATGGTCACCATGCTGTACATTACATCCTCAAGACTTATTTATTTTATAACTGGAAATTTGTACCTTTTGACACTTTCCCCCATTTCACCCACACCCCACATTATATAATCATTTTCCATGTCATCAAAAACTCTTTGTAAATATCTTTTGTGGCTGCATAATTTTTTAATTGTATGTGTGTCCCATTATTTTATTTAACATTTAAAAAGAAGCTGCCATGTCTTTTATGACCCATCCTCAGAAGTCACACTATTGTTTATATAAGTCAGCCTCTATTCAGTGTGGGAAGACTACACAAGGGAGTGAATACCAAGAGGCAAAAATCACTGGAGGCCATCTTGGAAGCTGGCTTTCACATCAGTCTTCTGAATTTTCTTAAGCTATATCTTTTTTCCCCAAAACATCACTGAATTCTGCTATCATTAAGGGCAAATGTACACAGTTATCCCAGCAAGTGTAAATGCTTAGAATATATTAAGTGCTATAGTTAAAATATTTGTTTAACATCTAGGTACAGCCATGGATGCACTTAATAGCATGCAGAATTTCTTACGTGGTCGACCTAAAACCTTCAAGTCTCTAGAGAATGCCATTGAATGGAGGTAACCAATAAATCTATATTGTCTGTATTCTAAATGTTAGATTGTAGCTGCTCTTTTTCATCAATTCAGGCACCAAGTTCAAAGGAATAGTTCGGTTTCCAAGCCTTAGCTTTATTATGTGCAGAAACAGTTACATAAAGAGCAGAATTTTTTTTATTTTTTTTTTATGAATTAAAATATGAATATTTTAAATGAAACATTTAAATGTTTCATACTTGGCCCAGTTATCTAAAATCCATCCTTTTTCTAATACACTATAGTGCCTCCTAGAATTTTAATAATTATGGATCATCTGCTGTCTAGCTATTTCCATCTCTGAGGTAAGAGTCTGGACTAAATGAGGCTCTAAGGCCTTTTCCACTTCTGATGCTTCATGGTACTAGATTCACTTTCTGTGTTCCAGAGAAAACAGTGGAGAAACAGAAAGGATGGACATAGATTCCTTTCTTAGTTTTTATTTGGGTTTGGGTTAAATAGTTTTCATAAAAATTATGGACAGAATTGGCTATGACTTCCACTTAAGGCTGTTCTGTTGTTAATTTTTTCATTAATTCAATCAATTATTTGATTAAATATTTATTAAACACTTTGTGCTAAACGGTGAAATTTCAGAAATGAGTAATATACTGTCTCCCCCACAAGGAAATCAGTCTTAGGATAAAATATCTTTAGTATCCTGTCTTCCTGAGTATTTTTTAAAATCATGTCTAGTTCCTTTTTTAGACCCTTTTTCTAACTCCTCCACTCATTTGATTAAATAAGTAGAGGCCTCTGTCTGTATTATATTGTACTGTTTGCCTCTTTAGTCTTCTAATACTCCCCTAAAAGATATGCTTTTATTGCCAATTTTCATGTTTCTCTTAATACTTTTCCTAAATCATAAGGACAGAAGCTATCCTCTATTTCTTTTGTGTTTTCATATTGCATACAGCATACTGCTGACTGCCTTAGCAGGCAGAACGTATCTGTTCTTTGAATCAAGTGGAAATGAAGGACTTGGTAAATAAAGCCTAGGTAGTTTTTCTAAGACAGAGGATCTCATGCCAAATATGGCTTGCCAGAATGAAGTTTGTGTTTGGTAAGTTGCTTCTGTCTCCCCTTGTTCACACTACTGAGATGTAGGATTCCTTTTCTCTTAGAGACACCAAAGATCTCTCCCTCTTCAGCAGCCACAGTGTTTATATGTAGCCGTTGCCAGTTCAGCATGTACCTCAGGTACCCTGCCTTCTTCCCCAGTAACAACCAGTGAGAAGATGATTCCAAATAACTTTTCAGTAAACTTTTTCCTTTTTTTTTTTTTTTTTTTTAAGTACCTAAGATGTGTCGTACCTGATTTAAGAACTGGTGATGAATCAGGCTTAGTACTTGTCATCAAAAAAACTGGGAATACAAACAAGTAAATGTGTAAACACAATGATTGAAGCACAGAAGTTACAGAAGATAGGAACTTAATCCAGCATGGCAGTCATGGTGGACCTGCTCCTAAAAGAGACAGAGTCTTGATTCTAGTGGCAGATGTGGGATAGGATGAAGGTTCTCTCTGTTGTATGTTTAAATGTTTTGGGTTCTCTGATTTTTAGAACCCACTTCCTGAGCCTGAGAATCAGAAAGAATACAATGAAGTATTTTATAACTTTGTTTTGTACTCTGCTGGATATCTGAATCAAGTTCATGACCCATGGATATTGTGGCTATTCCATATGGGGGCGGAAAAAAGATGTTGAAATACAAGGCCAACCTATTTAATTCAGTAAGGATTTAAAGCAAAGTGAATTCCCACTCCTGCTTTCTCCGGTCATCCTAATAAGAAGCAGTAGGTTAATTGTCATTAGAAGCCTAGGCTTTGAAGTTGGACATTTTGGTTTCCCCACTCTGACTGCTCTGAGGAAAACACTGGGGGAAAGAGTAGGGAGTGGTATGTTAATGGAAGTGGGAAATTGGTTAAGAGACAATTGTAGTAGTATAGGGGAATAATGATGGTAAGCATAGACCAGGATGGCAACAGAGGAAGTAGTATGTCATATTTGGAATGTATTTTGAAGGTAGAACTGACAGGACTGCCTTGTGGGTTGGATATCAGCAGAGAAATGGGGGTTGGAGGCAGGAGGAGGCACAGCATCCAAGGATGAGTTCTAAGTTTTTAGCCAAAGCAATTGGATGAATGATAGAAACAAGGAGAAGTAGATTTGGGAGCAGGTAAAAGGTCAGGGAATCAGGATTTTTATATGGATAAGCTGAAATGCTTATTATACATGTAAATGGAAATGTTAAGTAAATACTTATATGTACTTATTAATAGAGGTTGAGCTAGAGATAATTGGAGGACCATTATTTTTTTTTTTGGAGGACCATTATTTAAGAAAAATGATTCCTTTAAGATAACTTTTTTTTATGACAACTTTTTTGAGAAGTTTTGTTATATAGGGGAGCAGAGAAGTGGGTTAGTATCTAGTAGTGAATGTGAAGTTGAGAATGTTTTCAAAAGCTATTTTATAATATTCACTAGAGAAAAAAAAATAACCCACAGGGTAACTATAGGTAGCAAAGTCCTCACAGGCAAGAGGAGATGGGAACTGTGCCCAAGGTTGGCCTTGAATAAGAACAAAGGTGTTTCATATATTCAAAACTCATCAAGGCAGGGTATATGATTATAAATACTGGTATACTTGTAGATCTGTAGATTCAGTTGATAGTAGAAAAATGAAATAATCATTCTGATTGCCTCTGTTTATCATTAAAATAAGAAACAAGGTCATTATCTAAGGGGGTTGCCCTTTAAAATTTTGCATGATTTTTTAAACTAAAAAAGTTACATTTCAAGAAATGGGTTCTCAGGGCACTTAGGTAGCTCAGTCAGTTAAGCATCTGCCTTTAACTCAGGTCATGATCCTGGAGTCCCAGGATCAAGCCCCACATCAGTCTCCCTACTCAGCGGGGAGTCTGCTTCTCCCTCCCACCTTCCCCACTCTCATACTCTGTCACTCTCTCTCTCAAATAAATGGATTAAATCTTTAAAAAGAGAGAGAGAAGAAAAGAAAAGTGTTCTGGTGGCTTATTTCACATATTGTTTCCAATTCCCCCTGGGACAAACAGCTATTTTGCTTGGCCCTTAGGCATACATAGGTAGGTAACTCTGAGAGAACTAATCTATTAAAATAGCATCTTAGCTCCTGAACTCTGTATCATGACATGCAAGGTCCTCTAGGAGCTTGTCCCTACCCACCTATCCCTTTCTCCCACTCACACTCCCATTTTGCTCTCCCCTGCTTCTCCTTGCTCTCTGTCCTCTAAAATCCTCATCATGTTTACTTGTCCACATCACAGTGCCTTTGTTTGCAATGTGCCCTCTGCCTATATTGCCCTGACCACCTTCTTTTATCTTCGGCCTAATTTCTTTTCTCCTTGGTTTAGGCAGGACATTTGGGGAACTTTCTTTAACCTCTTCATTCAGAATAAAGTGATTCCTTTGAACCTTGCCTTTATTATGTTAAAACTATCTGTATTTCTTTCTCCCAGCTTGAATTGGGTGTTTCTTAAGCACAGGCCTGACACATAGTACCCTCCTGGTAAATGTTTGCAGAGCGGAAATGGCTTGAATGTCTTTACTTAATTTTTTACTGGTTGGCTTATAGCCATAATAACCAGGTAAGAAGTAGTGGTAATCTCATATAAGCTGTATTGGTAAACACAACTTTATAGAGGTTCCACAGAATCTGCAAAATTATTCATTTGACCCTATAACATGATAAGATGGATACTGATAACCTTCTTTCTCCCCTTCTCACTTTTCTAGTGTGAAGAGTGGTCAGATTCGAAATTTGGAGTCAGCCCGTGTCTCAATGGTTGGCCAAGTCAAACAGTAGGTCTTATTTTTCCCTGTTGGGCTGGTTAGAGACTGAAACATGGTGAGGGAATTACAGATTGCTTTTTGTTATTTACCTGTCCTACCATCCTGAATGCCTTTGCAGTCAAATGCTCTACCATTGAGCTATACCCCCAATTCTAGATAATTTTTACAAATGAGCTCAGTTGAGCTAGCCTCATAGCTTTTCTTTTCTATTTCTTTCTTTCTTTCTTTCTTTCTTTTTTCTTTTTAAGAAATCCCAAAGCCTGTATGATACAGGATTACCTCTTTAATGCAACTCTGGGTCTTAAAAGATGAAGAATCCCAGAGAATGGACATTAAAAATTAAGTGTCCTCTCTAGTGTTGGAAGCTATGGCTTTATTCTGGTAACAGTCTCCTTCTTAGCCAAACCTGATTGTGAGGAAATCACACTATAAAAGCTTTAGTGTAGCCTGAGTGAAAGCCAGATTGTAAGGCTAAGCTAAGATTACTTTAGCCCTTGGGGCACCTGGGTGGCTCATTGGGTTAAAAGCCTCTGCCTTCGGCTCAGGTCATGATTCTAGGGTCCTGGGATCGAGCCCCGCATAGGGCTCTCTGCTCAGCAGGGAGCCTGCTTCCCTTCCCCCCCCCACCCCCCACCCCCGCCTGCCTCTCTGCCTTCTTGTGATCTCTGTCTGAAAAAAAAAAAATATTTTAAAAAAAAAAAAAAAAAAAAAGATTACTTTAGCCCAGCTCATCTTCTTGGATAGGGTTACACGAGTCTTGAGTATTGCTCTGTGGTTACAAAATAAACTTTAGATGAATTGAGAAAATGTTGCCCAGCAAAACAAGAGCATGAGAGTTGATGAAAATGATAATGGCATTACTGAATGCCTGCTATTTGCCAGGCATGGCACTATACCAGGTATTTTATGCTGTATATATATTTTATACTGTACCAGGTATTTTATATACATGCTCTCATTTTAAAAATCTTATATTATGGAAATTTTTAAACATGTAAAAGTAGAATAATACAATGAACCCCAATATACACATTGCCTGTTTTCAACAGTTACTGACTCATGGCCAGTCTTGTTTCATCTGTGCCCTTTTATTATCCCCTAATTACAAAATATTTTGAAATAAATTCCAAGATTTGAGTATACCCTAAATGGTAAGGACACTTTAAACCCAATCACAATACCATTATTACACGTAAAAAATTTAATAGTTCCTTAATATCATCAAGTGTCCATTCAGTATTCACATTTCTAATTGTCTCGCTGATCATTTTTTTGTAGGTCAAATCAGAATTACAATAAGGTAGATATATACTAATTGGAGGGAGAATATATCTCTTAAGTATCTTTTATAGTTTCTACTTTTGTCTCGATTTTTTTTCCCTTGCAATTTATTGTTGAAGAGCCCTGGTTCTTTGCCCCGTAGAATTTCCCACATTCTGGATTTTCTGATTGATTCCTGAAGGTGTAATTTAATATGTTCCTCTCTTCACTGTATTGTCTATAAATTATTAGTTAGATTCAGAAATTTGATCAAGTTCAGATTTGTTTGTTATTTTGGCTTTTTATTTGTTTGTAAGAATAGGTACTGCCATTAGGAAGCATGTAATTTATGGTTGTCTCTTTTCTGCAGCGTTGGTAGCCGTTAATGATCATTACATAGATTCATTGATTCATTTGCACCACCTCATTTAATCTTTACAATACCTCTTTAAGACAAATATTATTTTGTAGGTGAGAAAATGGAAGTTCAGAAAGGTAAAGTGGCTTTCCCAGGATCACACAGCTAGTGAGTCACAGAGCTCAGATTCTTTCTCCTGTGTATTTGACTTCAAGGCCTGTGTCATGGATTTTAGGCCTGAAAGTACAATTCGAGTAGCAATACCTAGTAGAAACAATGCAGTCTTTAAATAAGCTCTGGAATTGCCCACTTTTTAATGCCTAAATATTTTGAAATTAGATTTGTTTAAGCAGTGGTAAAGCATTTTTGTGAGGAAATTATATGACTTATATTCAGGTAGTTCAGCGATTTTTAAATTTTACCTAATATGTAAATTTAAGTGGTGTCTTCTCTTAATATGTAAACTTGTGTATATAGTGTGTATTTTAGTTGTCATATAGATACCAGATAGAACCTTCCTGCCCTTCTTGATCTCTTGAAGATCAAGAGATCTCGAAATCTCTTGAACCTCCTAATCCATAGCTGTGGAAATCCAAAGCACATGTTTCTTTGTTATATTACCTTAACCCTAGTTGTGAAACTTGACATCTCAAGTCCCATAGAACACCCCCACTTGACAAAACATTTTGTGAACATGCACTTTCCTGAGATCGATAGAGGAGACAAGGAAGGAGAAGTTACCACTGTTAAAAATCCACCACTGAAGTTTCAGTGACCCTTCAATTTATCCCAGTCCCTTTTTATCCTGCTTGTTCTCTCTCCTCTCCTCCCTTCTCTCTCCCTTTCAGGGGCAAAATAACAAATTCTTCTTTATCATGGAGAACAGATCTTAGTACTGGCTGCTACCTAGGCGCTTGGGATTTTTGTCTTTAATATTGTCAGTGTATTTTTTCCAACAAGTTCTTTCTAAAAGGAATTATGATATCAGCTGTTCATATAATACTGATTTTTCTACCTAATTATATAATAAAGATTGTTTTTTAGAGGAGAAACAATAATAGCAATTGGTTGGATCAGATGTTCTAAGCCCCAAGGTTCAGCTGGCGATGGTTATTTAATTGTCAGTTCCTATCAGCTAATTGAAAGTTGGGGCCTTTTACTATGCTTAAATAGCATAGCCTTGCTCTACTGTAAACAGGATACAGTAGAAAAGTACCATGCTTTCAAGTTAGTTCAGCTTGGATTTGCCTTTCAGCCTCATCTACTAATGAGCCAGGGGATCTTGGACAATTTTTTTTATTTTTCAGGGCTACTTTGTAGAATTGTTAAGAAATTATACAAGATAATGTCAATAAAACTCTGGTCACCATGCCACAGGAAATGATTACTCCCTTCTATGGGTTAGTATTGGTGCAAGAATGGAAAACCAGCCCTTGGAATATAGTCATACCTTCCATGGCCATGACTTTCCACAGCCCTGGTCTATTTCCACACATTTTAAAATGCACATTGTTCACATCCTCCTTCTCCCAGAAGCATTAAGTTTTAACTGACATTTGATTGTAAAAGCCTATAAGAACCTGTATCTCTGAGATAATTTGTGTATAAAAGAAAGATGTATGGGGCGCCTGTGTGGCTCAGTGGGTTAAGAAAGATGTATGATAGCACTTAAAAACAAACAAACCACCTAGGTGTGAAGGAATTACAAGTCCAGAAGGCTCAAAATCTATAGTGGAAGGAATCATAGAGGAAGAGGAAGAAGACGAAGAAGGAAGTGAGTCTGTAAACAAGAGGAAAAAGGAAGATGACATGGAGGTGAGTAAAAGCTGGCATTCTTGGAAGGTTGGGGCAGTGAAGGTTTAGAGCGTGTGGGGGTGGGAAAGGGGGGGTGACATGTTCTTTTTGTTCACCCCTAGATATTTTAGATGGTGAAGAAGTTATTGTAATAGCTATTTAGGTTAACAATAAGATATAAGGCACTTGTAGATAACTTTGACAAATTGGAACATAAAACTTATAGTATATACCCTACACTCAAAAAGACTGCTCTCTCATCAGATTCTTTCTCACCTTAATACTTCTGTTCCTATGGTTTATCTCATGAGAAAATCTGATTTCCCACTAGTCCATGCTAAGTCCATCAGATCTTATCATCTTTCAAAGTGTATTTCTTTGGGGAAGTTTTCTGACCTCATTTTCTATCAGTCCTTCTCCAGTATAGCACTGAGGATCTGTATGACATAACTTAGCACTTTCTGGGTTGTTTATTTGTTTAAATAAGTTTAAGTAATCTGTATACCTGATGTGAGGCTCAAACTCATGACCCTGAGATCAGGAGTTGGGTGCTCTACCAACTGAGCCAGCCAGGGGCCCTGACATAATTTAGCACTTTCTGTTATTGTAAGGCTAAAGTTGTGGCTAAGGGTGCCTGGGTGGCTCAGTGGGTTAAGCCGCTGCCTTCAGCTCAGGTCATGATCTCGGGGTCCTGGGATCAAGCCCCGCATCGGGTTCTCTGATCAGCGGGGAGCCTGCTTCCCTCTCTCTCTCTCTGCTTGCCTCTCTGCCTACTTGTGATCTCTGCCTGTCAAATAAATAAAAAATTTAATCTTTTTTTAGAAAATAAATAAAGTTGTGGCTAAGTCATAGAATTGTTTTTCATAAACCCCATTCAGAGATACTATGGTCTCCTGTAGTCATCCCTAGGATGCAGATTCAGTGTCCTCTAATTGTGCAAGTATTGTCTCCCAACAAAATAACCTCTGTATTTTGAGCACAGGAACTAATGTTCTATATGAATTCCCCTCAGCATTTAGCTTGGATGTGTGTGTGTAGCAAGTGTTGTGTGACTACTTGTTGAACACTTGATTTGAGGATAGTAGTGGGAAAGGACTTTTTTTCTTGAAATGGTTAGTGAGCCTGAGGAGCAGACTTTTGGGGATGGATTATAAACACCTTACTAATGGCAAATAATGGACTCAGTGTACACCCCGGAGTCCCTTATGTTTGGAGATGCTACTATTAGCAAGGAGGAGAGGACAATTGAGTCCTGAACAATATGGGGGTAGGGTCACTGATCCCCAACTCTGTCAAAAATCCAACTATAACTTTGGGGGTGCCTGGGTGGCTCAGTTAGGTAAACATCTGATTCTTGATTTCACCTCAGGTCACAATCTTAGGGTCATGAAATTGAGCCACTGGTGGGGCCCCACACTGGTCATGAGTCTGCCTAAAATGGTTTCTATTCTTCTCCTTCTGCCCCTCTGTGCACACCCCCACCCCACACATGTGCTCTCTCTCTGTCAAGGAAAAAAACCAAACAACTATAACTTTTGGCTCCCTAAAAACATAATCACTAATAGCCTACTGTTGACCAGAAGCCTTGCCAATAATATAAATAGTGATTAATATATAATTTGTTTATTCATATTTATAAATACTGTACTCTTATAATAAAGTAGCTAGACAAAAAGAAATGTTTTTGAGAAAATCATGAAGAGGAGAAAATAAATTTATAGTACTGTACTGTTTCCAAATCCACATATAAGTGGACCTGCACAGTCCAAACCTATATTGTTTAAGCATCTACTGTACATTTTTTAAAAACAGATTTTTCGTTTAATGATGATCTTTTGTCATCTTAAGATCAATAAATAATTGTTTGTACCTCTTTGGAATTTACAAAAATAAAAACAGTGCATGATTAATTTGCCCTTCCTACACTCTGTGAGGTGAGATCTCTCCCATGATAACAGTGTAGAAACTGAGACACAGAGATACAGAGAAGAAGAGACGTTTCCAAAGTAATCAAGTAATTAATATTTAGTAGATCTGAGACTCTGATACAAACTGCTAATTACTTTTTGCCTTTTATGTGCTGGGAGCTATACTAGGTACATCACATTTATCATCCCTAGTTCTCATTTTAACTCTGCATTGTAGATATTATCACTGTTTTACAACTGAGGTACAGATTCTTGCCTATGGACACCTTATAAATGTTGGTGCTAAAACACATCCAGATCCTCTGGTTTTTAATTCCAGCTCATTTTTCCTTTGTAATTATTTTATAAGCCCAGTTATACGGAGTTTAGTAAACTCCAGCAGTTTTGTTAGGAGCGCAGACTGAAACACATGAGGCAATAAGGCGTACAGCTAAAACAGTCTACCCTTGAGGAAGGACATAAACCCCAAACAACACAAACTACTTCTTGTAACTAGTAGATAAACAGATCCTGGAGATCTAATGCACAGCATAATAATTATAGGCAACAATACCGTATTGTAAACTTCAAAGTTGCTAAGAGACTAGGTCTTAATTATTCTAGTACAAAAGAAACTATAATTCTGTGGTATGATAGAGGTGTTAGCGATCATTATGGTGTTGCATATCGCAGTATATAAATGTGTCAAGTCAACACAATGTACACCTTAAGCCAACACAATGTTATATGGTGATTGTATCTCAGTAAAAAAAAATAACTAAAATGACGGAGAAAATATTAATAATGTAAATTAAACTTAACAACTACAACAACAAGAACAGTCACAGCTTCTAAAGCATGGTAGCCAGGGGCCACGTAGAGCCCATTAGCCCTTAGGGGATTTCTGCGTTTTAACTAATATGAAAAGTGGTGTTTGAAATGATCCTGAGACATACACAAGAGTTCTGTTGCATCCATTTTGCTGTGTAAAAAAAGACAAGATACACATTGGCAGTGAGGGGCGATGTCTAATACAATATGATTAAAATACTTTTGAAAAGAAGAGGGAAACTTTAACCTTTGATCCTTGAGGGAATAAACTTCAGTTGTCCAGGAGGTATTCCTTTATGCATAAATATCCTTTTTAAAAACTGCTTTATTGGAAGGTAACTCATCCAAAGTATACAATTCACTGGTTGTTAGTAGATTCATAGACTTGTGTAACCATCACAACAATCTTATTTTAGAACATATACATCAGGGGCTCCTGGGTAGCTCAGTCAGTTAAGTGGCTGCTTTCAGCTCAGGTCATCATCCCAGGGTCCTGGGATTGAGCCCTGCATCGAGCTCCCTGCTTAGTGGAGAGCCTGCTTCTCCCTCTCGCTCTGCCTGCCCCTCTGCCTACTTGTGCTCGCTCTCTCTCTGTCAAATAAATAAATCTTAAAAAAAAAAAAAAAAAAGGACATTTACATCACTTTTTTTAAAAATGCCATACCCAGGGGCGCCTGGGTGGCTCAGTGGGTTGGGCCGCTGCCTTCGGCTCAGGTCATGATCTCAGGGTCCTGGGATCGAGTCCCGCATCGGGCTCTCTGCTCAGCAGGAAGCCTGCTTCCCTCTCTCTCTCTCTGCCTGCCTCTCCGTCTACTTGTGATCTCTCTCTGTCAAATAAATAAATAAAATCTTTAAAAAAAAAAAAAATCTTTAAAAGTGATACTCTGTTCTTTAAAAAAAAAAAAAAAAAAAAGCCATACCTGTTTGCAGTCACTTCCCATTTCTCCCCAACTTCAGCCCTAGGCATCCACTAATCTTTCCGTCTCTGTGGAATTGCCTAATCTGGACATTTAATATAAATGAATATACAGTCCTGTGGCTGGTTTCTTTTACCTTAGCATAATGTTTTCAAGGTTCACCCTTATTATACCATGTATCAGTGCTTTATTCCTATTTGTGGCTGAATAATATTCCTTTGTATGGATAGACCACATTTTTTTATCCATTCATCAGTCATTGGACATTTGGATTGTTTTCACTTTTTGTCTGTTATGAATATTGCTTGTCCAAATATTTGTGTACAAGTTTCTGTGTGGGCATAGGTTTTTATTTTTCTTGGGTTTGCACCTACCAGTGGATTGCTGGATGCTATTTCTGTGTTTAATCATTTAAGAAATAGCCAGACTATTTTCCAAAGTGCCTGTAACATTTTATATTCCCACTACCAGTGTCTTGAGTGTTCCATTTTTCTACAGCTTTGTAAGCATTTGTAATATTGTCTCTCTTTTTGATTATAGCCATCCTAATGGGTATGAAGTGGTGTCTCATTGTGGTTTTGATTTACATTTTCCTGATGACTGTTAATGTTGAACATCTTTTCATGGGCTTCTTGCCCATTTCGTCTCTGGAGAAATATATATTCAGATCCTTTGCCCTTTTTTCAAGAGGGTGTTTTGTCTTTTTATTTCTGAATTATAAGAATTCTTGTATATTCTAGATAACAAGTCTCTCATTGCAAATATTTTTTAGTTTTAACTTTTTAGGTTTCTAGTTTTAGTTTCTAGTTTTAGCTCTTATATTTAGGTCTATGATCCATTTTGAGTTAATTTTTGTGTATAGTACAAGGGTAGGAGATGTAACTTCATTCTTTTGCGTGTGGATGTCCAGCTGTCCCAAGACCATTTGTTGCTAAGACCCCACTTTCCCATTTAATTATCTTGTATTCCTTTTTGGAAATCAAATGACCATAAATGCCAGAGTTTATCTCTGGACTTTCAATTCTGTTGTGCCAAAATATGTCTATTGTTATGCAAGTGCCACTGTCTACATTATTGTAGCTTCATAGCAAGTTTTGAAATCAGGAAGTGTAAGTCCTCCAGCTTTGCTCTTCTTTTTCAAGATTATAGAAATCCTATATTCTTAAGATTTTGATTTTGGCAGGCAGCTGGGTGGCTCAGTCGTTAAACGTATGCCTTCGGCTCAGATCATGATACCAAGGTCCTGGGATTGGGCCCCACATCGGGCTCCCTGCTCAGCTGGAAGCCTGCTTCTCCTTCTCCTACTCCTCCGCTTGTATTCCTCTCTCAATCTCTCTCTCTCTCTGTCAAAAAAATAAAATCTTTAAAAAAATTTTTTTTATTTTGGTTTTTAATTTTATGTGCCAGACCATGTTCCTATTGTTTTACATATGTGAATATCTTTAGTTCATCCTTACAATAATCCTCTGAGATTTTATGTTGTGCTCCGTATAGCTAAGAAAACAGGCTTGAAGAAGTTAGGTAACTTTCCCAAGGGACCCACAGTTTATTAGCTGACGACGGAGCTGGGATTTGCATTAAGTCTAGTCTGACTAACACAAAAACCTGTCTTTTTATTTTTTATCTTATTTCATTTTCTTATTAACATATAATGTATGATTTGTTTCAGGGGTACAGGTCTGTGAATCATCAGTCTTACACAATTCACAGCACTCCACCATAGCACAGACCATCCCCAGTGTCCATCACCCAGCCACCCCATCCCTCCCACCCCCTCCACTCCAGCAACCCTCAGTTTGTTTCCTGAAACCGAGAGTTTCTTAAGGTTTGTCTCCCTCTCTGGATGAAACCTATCTTTTTAAATGCTTTTCAAGTGAGGTGTTGGGAAATATTGCAAAGCCTGTGGTTGATGCCCTTGTGTGGAGAACCATATCCTACCCACATGAACATCTCAGGATGATTGGTAGCTAGCTTTCTGCTTCTCCTATCCAACAGTTAGATCTCATTACATTGATCTGTTGTTGTTGTTGTTGTTTAGTTTTCTTTTTTCAAGTTTTTATCTAAATTTCAGTTAACATACAGTGTAATATTAGTTCCAGGGGTAGAATTTAGTGACTTGTCACTTATATACAATACCCCATGCTCATCACAGGTGTCCTCCTTAATATCTTTCATCCATTTGACCCATCCCTCCAGCAACCCTGTTTGTTCTCTATAGTTAAGAGTGTTTTCTGGTTTACCTCTCTTTTTTTCCCCCATATTCATCTGTTTTGTTTCTTACATTGTTCTGTTTTATTACCATTTGTCAGAGGAAGGGATCTAAACTAAATTAACTTTATGATCCAGCTCTCCAGAGAAAGGATATAGTATTATCACCCTAAATACAGGAGCAACTCTAATTCTATCCAGGCTTTTTTTTTCTTTTTTACATTTTTAAGACTTGAACTCCTCTTTTAAAATTTCTTTTTGTAATATTATTATCCTTGGAAGTTCCCTTACCTTAAATTAGTCATTTGCTTATGAAGTACAGTGTACATTTAGGAGGGTCTTGCTGTCTCTGACAGTGGAATCTACTAGAAGTGGCTTATTAATGGTGTTGCACATGCATTGTTTAGTGAGACTGGGAAGACCCAACTTTCCTGAATATCCGTCCAGTGATCTTTTTCTTTCTTTCTTTTTTTAATTTTGGTAAAAAACACACAACAAAATTTACCACCTTACTCATTTTTAAGTGTACAGTTAAGTAGCGTTTGTATTGTGGTAAAACATCTCCAGAGCTTTTTCATTTCAATCTAAAACTCTGTACTCATTAAACAATATCCCTTTCCTCCCATTCCTACCATTTTACTTTCTATGAATTCCACTACATTAGATACCTCATAGAAGTAGAATCAGTGTTTGTCTTTTTGTGACTGGTTTATTTTAATTAACACAATGTCTCAAGTTTCCTCTCTGTTGTAGCATGTGACAGGATTTCCTTCTTTAAGGCTAAATAATATGTAGATAGCACATTTTGTTTATCCATTCATCTATCAATAGATACTGCTTACTTCTCTTGACTGTTGTGAATAATGCTGCTCATGAACATGGGTCTGCAAATATCTCCTCAAGATCCTACTTTCACTTCTGGCTGTATACCCAGAAGTAAGATTGCTGGATCATATGATAGTTTTACTTTTAATTTTTGAGTAACTGCCATGCTGTCTTCATAGTGATTGTACCATTGTGTAATCCCACCAACAGCGCCCCAAGTGTTCCAATTTCTCCACATCTTTGCCAATGCTTGTTATTTTGTCTTTTTTGAAAATAGCCGTCCTAATGGGTATAAAGTGATATCTCATTGTGGTTTTGATTTGCATTTCCCTAATGGTTAGTGTTGTTGAGTATCTTTTCATGTACTTATTGGCCATTTGAATATCCTCTTTGGAGAAATGTCTCCTCATTCCATTGCCCATTTTTTAATCAGGTTGTTTGATTTTTTTGTTACTGAATAGTAGGAATTCTTTATATATTCTGAATATTAACCCCTTATCATAGATATGATTTGCAGATATTTTCTCCCATTCTGTACAATGTCTTGTCACTCTGTTGATTGTGTTCTTTGATGCACAGAAGTTTTTATGTTTGATGTAGTCCATTTATCTATTTTTGCTTTTGTTGCCTTTGCTTTTGGTGTCATAGCCAAAAAAAATCATTGTCAAATTCAATGTCAGGAAAAGCTATATGATGCTTTTCTCTGTTTTCTTCTAGAAGTTTTACAGTTTTGGGTCTTAATATAATTAGATCTTTAACCTATTTGAGTTAAACTTGTGTATTGTCCAGCTTCATTCTTTGCATGTGGATATCCAGTTTTTCCAACACCATTTGCTGAAAAGACTATTCTTTCTCCATTGAGTCATCTTGGGCCCTTGTTGTTTATTTCTGTGTTCTCTCGTGTATTCCATTGGTCTCTGTGGGTCTTTATACCAGTACCATACTGTTTTGATTACTGTAGCTTTGTAATATGTTTTGAAATTAGAGAGCATGTATCTTCCAATTTTATTCTTTTAAAAAATTGTTTTTGCTATTTGGTGTCCCTTGGATTCTATATGAATTTTTGATGAATTTTTCTATTTTGCAAGAATGTCATTTGGATTTTGATAAGGATTGTTATGATAAGGATCTCTAGATCACTTGGGCTAGTATGGACATCCATCCAGTGATCTCTAACACAATATGTTGCTATCTCATGTTCACTTTCAGATTTTCATATTGTGGCTACTGCAGGATCCCAATTATTTATTTCAGTTATAATATTTAAAATTTTCAGTGATGCAGAAAACTATAGGGAATCATTTATTTGTTCTTCTTGTATTTGATGAGTACATACTCTGTGCCTGTCTAGTATATATTGGGATTTAACAGATACATTTTATAATATTTGTGCCAGATTTCCTTTTTCAGATTACTGTTGCAGGAACATACCATTATCAAAACATAAGAAAAAATGCTCTGCTAACAAATCAACATATTTTCAGTTTTCCCTTCCAGTTCTTTCCCTATGTGTACCACATTTTTCCAGTAGTAATCCTCAATTGGATGGCATGTTATACTCTTCTTCTTTCTTTTAATGTTATATTATAAGTATTTTTTCATACTGTACTGTGCTTTCTGTAATTATCCTTTTGATGGATATATTCTTTTTGTCAAATGTATGTAAGAGAAACTAAGTCTTGACTGACTATGGTTTACTAGCTTTGTGATCTTAAGAAAGTTTTCAAAGTTCACTGAAATTAATAGAAGTAAAAAGTAAACTTCTAGTTATCTAAACATGGAAATTACAACAATAACCTATATCACAAAGCTGTTTTAATGATTAAGTGAATATGAAAATGTCTGGGACCTAGTAGCACCTTATTAAGTGCTAGTTTCCTTCCCTTTCCTTTTCCTAGGGACCTAGTTTTTGTCCTGTTCCTCCAAGGGTTGCCCTCAGAGACTCAGAACTTGCTCTTTTCCTCCAGACCAAGAAAGACCATCCATATACTTGGAGAATTGAACTGGCAAAAACAGAAAAATACTGGGATGGCTGGTTCCGAGGCTTATCCAATCTCTTCCTTAGTTGTCCTATTCCTAAATTGCTGCTCTTGGCTGGTAAGTGTGCACGTGTGTGTATTAGCTCAGGCTGCCATAACAAAATATTATAAATTGGGTGCTTAAACAACAAATTCATTTTCTCCCAGTTCTGGAGGCTGGAAGTCTGAGAGCAGGGTATCGGCACAGTCAAGTTCTGGTGGGAGCTTTCTTACTGGCTTGTGGACAACTGCCCTCTCACTGTGTCCTTACATGGCAGAAGAGAGAGTGAAAGCAAACTCTCTGGTGTTTATTCTTAAAAGGACACTAATCCTGTCATATGAAGACCCTACACATATGATACCATTTAATCTTAATTATTTCCATATCTGTAAATGTGGTCACACTGTGGAATAGGCCTTCAACATATGAATGACGGGGAGGATACAATTCAGTCCATAGCAGTGTAGGTATATCATCTTCTGAGTAGGTCCTTGTTAAAACTACTCACCACATGGGGCGCCTGGGTGCCTCAGTCAGTTAAGCGTCTGCCTTCAGCTCCAATCATGATATTGGGGAGTCCTGGGATTAAACACCATAGGGAGTCTGCTTCTTCCTCTGCCTCTGCCCGTCCCCCTCCCCTATGGTCACTTGCTCACTCTCTCTCAAATAAATAAATAAAATCTGAAAAAAAAAAACAAAAAAAAAAACGAGAAACGAAAAACCAAACTAGTCATACATGGGTAGTAGCTTCCAAAATAAAGTACCATGCTCACTCATTTGTATTCCTCTCCTCTCCACACCAAATCCCTAAACCTAACTAAGCACAAGCATCCATCTGGAGTAACTTAATTCTGGCCTGCCATCAATCCCTGGTTAAGTGTAAGTTCTCCAGAGTGGCATAAAGATATTCTGAGTATAATGGAAATTTAAAAAAGTAAAACCCTATTTTGAGAAATCAGTTTAAATGATCAAAAAGATTGCAGGGGACTCTCATTCTGGAAAGTTTCATGTGGTGAGTATATACCCTCAAGGAGTTAGGATTGGGATTAATGTGAATTGAGAATATCATCATGTTTACAACTTTGTAACAATTTTTACTTCATACTTGAACAGCAAAACCTGTTTCATACAACCTTTTCTAGTAAACTACTTCTGGATTCTCCTATTTTGTTCTAGGTGTTGATAGATTGGATAAGGATCTGACTATTGGCCAAATGCAAGGTAAGTAATCAAGAAATTATGTCCAGGGATGCCTGGGTGGCTCAGTCAATTAAGCGTCCCACTTGTGATTTCGGTTCAGTTCGTGATCTCAGGGTCGTGAGGTTGAGCTCTGTGTTGGGCTCCATGCTTAGTGGGGAATCAGCTTGGGCTTCTCTGTCTCTCACTCTGCTCTTCCTCCCACTCATGCTTATGTGTGCACATGCGCACTCTCTCTGTCTCTCAAGTAAGTAAATAAATCTTTAAAAAAAAAAAAAAAAAAGAAATTACGTTCCTAGGTCCTTCTCTGAGGACAGAGTCATGTGGAAATTAATGTTCTGAGATGGTGAAGTGCAGTGGAAAGAGCATGAGCTTTAGAGTTAACCCCATACTTGATGGCATCAATATCCAGTCCTGACCCAAATATTTCCGTTTTCTGAGCTTCAGTTTTTTTCCTCCATCTAAAAATGGGATTTAACTCCCATCTACATCTCAGGGTTGTAAGGACTAAAATTAGGCAGTGTCTTGGCAGAGTTCATTATAAACTATAAAGTACTCTATAAATATATAATATTGTGAAGGAGATATTCTGAATACTGATCAGTATTTTTATCATTGTTGGAATTATTAGGAAAGGGAAATGTCCATGATGATTGGGTTGCAAAAAGATGTAAACTATGTTTAGAAGACAGCATGGTGAGGTGGCAAAAGCAAAGGCTCTGGGGTTGGGAGTAGTACTTCTTTCCTACTTATTTTATGACCCCAGGCAAGTTATTTGACCTGCCTTAGCTTTAGTTTTCTCAGTCTATAAAATGAGAAAGTTGATGGCAACTTCACAGGGATCGTGAATTATAATGAGTAGAAAAGTAACATATTGTGCACAGATCCAGGTGTGTTGTCCGGATGGAAGTGGAGGCTGTGGACCAATTTTGTGGAGGCTCTTGTTTTAGTATGGATGAAAGGTGTGGTAAAGGTGAAATCAATAGGCATTGGTATCTTTTAGGTTATGGGAAGAAGAAGTGCTAACTCCAAGTCAAGGTTTCAGGCTTAAGCAGATTCTGTTCTTGACCTCCCTTTTTTTCCCCTGCTTACTCTCTCTGGGCAATCTCATGGCTTTTATTTATACCCTTATACTTCCCAAAGCTAAATGTCCAACTCATACGTCTCCCCTGAGCTCCAGACCTGGCCCATATGTAAAACCTACTGGACATCTCTACTTGGATGTTTATGGTCTCAAACTGTTCTTTGAGCTGTCCTCAGGCTCTCCACAGAAAAGGGCAGGGGGGCTATACTTCTAAACAACAGTTTAAAGGCTCCTGAATGATTTATTACATTCTGGACCCAGGCACTCCTACCCTATTCCTCCAACTACATAGTATCTGAAGCCTGGAGGAAGATTATGAACTGGGGCAGTGTGAGTTTTATGGCACTTATGTTGGTAATTCTGAGTTTAGACATCTTTCCTTACATTCAATTCAGCAAACCTTTCCTAAGCAGTTTTTCTATATAAGACCTATGCTTGATGCTAGACAGGCAGAATAGATATGGCCCCTGAGACTATCTGAAAGCAGTTGAGCTGGACTGGAATAGCATTTGAAACCATTGTTGGTCACCAACCTTGGAATCAAACAGTCCTGGCTTTGAGTCACTGTTACTAGAATTGTGGCCTGAGTGAACTTCTTTAATCCTGAGTTTCTTCATCTATAAAATAGAAATAATGCTATATCTGAATACATTTGTATGGTGTTTAAATGCGAAAATACATGTGAAGTAAGAGTCTTGACAAATGGGGGCGCCTGGGTGGCTTAGTGGGTTAAAGCCTCTGCCTTCGGCTCAGGTCATGATCCCAGGGTCCTGGGATCAAGCCCCGCATTGGGCTCTCTGCTCGGCAGGGAGCCTGTTTAGTTTCCTCTCTCTCTCTGCCTGCCTCTCTGCCTACTTGCAACCTCTGTCTATCAAATAAATAAAATCTTAAAAAAAAAAAAAAAGTTTAAAAAAAAAAAAAGAGTCTGACAAATGATGGCTTCATTATATCCAGGAAGTACTCATGATTCCTCATTAGATGCCCTGCCATTTCCCCAGTAAGGATTATGCCAAGACTACCTTTTCTTCCAGAGCATCCCATGAATATAGAAAGTAAATGGCTGGAGTGAGGGACATCCCATAAGACAAAGGAAAATGGCCAAATTGGCATAGATTCCAAACCACAGTCTTTCCAGCACTGTTTAAACCTGCTGAATTAGTTAATGGATTCCTAGAAACCTAGCACTCATTCATGATGCAACCTGGGTAAATAATGTAGGCTGTCTGAACCTAATGTTCTGTAAGATGAGAGGGAAGGGTTTGGAAATAAGCCCACTTCCTAGAATAATTGTGAGGATTACCCATAATCGTTATTTTATGTGTACAAGGCACGTTATTAGTGTTAGTGTGTGTGCATTCTCTCTGATTCTTTATACCCACTCTTCCAAAGAGAAACAAAAAATTCATCCCTAGACATCAAGCCCAGGGTGGTTGGAATTGTAAGTGTTATCAGGTCATTCATTCAATTATCCATTTAAGACTTACTAACACTTAGTCAGTGTCTAGTCCTGAGCTGGGCCCTGTTGATATTAGGCTCTGTTCTTACAGAAGTGTCATGCTTCTGGGGAGGCAAGCACCAGTGGCATAAAATACAAGCTTACAAAACAAGCAGGGCACAAGCTGCTCTGTGTTTCAATCCAAACATGTTAGCTGTAGTACATTAAGAGATAAAAGAGAGGGCACCTATGTGGTTCAGTTGGTTAAGCCACTGCCTTTGGCTCAGGTCATGATCCTGGAGTCCCGGGATCAAGTCCCGCATCGGGTTCCCAACTCTGCGGAGAGTCTGCTTCTCCCTCTGACCTCCCCTCTCATGCTCTCTCTCACTCTCTCGCTCAAATAAATAAATAAAATCTTTTTAAAAAGAGAGGGAGCAGAGCGGGGACTAGGATGGAATAGGCTGGAGTCCCTGGGGCACACTACTGCAAGAGGAAGGGCATGAGCTGGGCCTCACTGAATAGAATAGTCGTAGTTCCTCTACTAATTAAATAAGCAGGGGGACGCCTGGGTGACTCAGTGGTTTAAGCTGCTGCTTTCAGCTCAGGTCATGATCCCAGAGTCCTGGGATCGAGTCCCACAGTGGGCTCCTTGCTTGGGAGGGAGCCTCCTTCTCTCTCTGCCTCTACCTGCCACTCTGCCTCCTTGTGTGCTAGCTCATTCTCTCTCTCTCTCTCTCTCTCTCTGAGAGAAATAAATAAAATCTTTTTTTTTAAAGATTTTATTTATTTATTTGACAGACAG
>NW_019154152.1:13110755-13222997 GCF_002288905.1 Enhydra lutris kenyoni
TGTCAAATAAATAAATAAAATCTTTTTTTTTAAAGATTTTATTTATTTATTTGACAGACAGAGATCACAAGTAGGCAGAGAGGCAGGCAGAGAGAGGGGAGAGCAAGCTCCCTGCTGAGCAAAGAGCCTGATGTGGGGCTCGATCCCAGGACCCTGGGATCAAATAAATAAAATCTTTAAATAAATAAATAAATAAATAAATAAATAAATAAGCAGCCTTGGGCAAATTACTTCACTAACCATGATATTAATTTCATCATCTCAGAAAAGAAATTCAGTATTTATCCTGTTCAATTTTATGGGGTAGATTTGAGAATCAACTTAAAAAAATGGATAGAAGAATATTTTGAGAAAATTTTAAAGCACTGTGTAACTGGATTAGGAATCCTGGAATGTGATGACCCAAAGGACTTCCAGAGCATTCTGCCTTGTTTTGTAAATGGAGCCTCTTGGGCTCTGAGAGTCTGCTCTCTACTTAGGGGAAGTTGTGGGTCCCATTTCCTTTAGTCTGCTGCTTAGAGATCTTGCTTTATCTGTCATCTCTGTTTACTCTCAATAGCTATCACATTAATGGTGAGCCTACAGTGTTCTACAAGGCAGTGGGAAAAAGTGGTTAGTACTGTCTGGCATTTGGTTGAGCGTTTAAATGGTAACTTATTATTGTAATAATAAATTTCAAAATCCTTAACATAGCTTACAAAACCCTTGATGGTCCCTGCTTTCCTCTCCAGCCTCATTGTTAACTCTCAAGAGTTCTGTGCCAGACTTTTTATTTCCAGGAACAAAAACCATTTCATCCTCCTTTCCTTTGTGTAGACTATTTTTTTTTTTCTGTTTGGGAAGCTTTCCTGTATCTTTATTTGATTGCGAAGCCTTCTTTCCTATGTTATTCCAGTTCCATGTGCTCAGTTTTATCATAAGAACTACATGCTACATTAAAATGTTGTCTTTTGGGTTGTCTGGATGGCTTGGTTTTTAAGTGTCTGCTTTCAGCTCAGGTCAAGATCCCAGGGTCCTGGGATCGAGCCCTGCATCAGGCTCCCTGCTTGGTGGGAAGGCTGCTTCTCCCTCTCCCACTCCCCCGCTTGTGTTCCCTCGCTTGCTATGTCTCTCTGTCAAATAAATAAATAAATAAAATCTTTTTAAAAATAAATAATAAAATAAAAAATAAAAAATAAGAATAATAAATAAAAAATCTTTAAAAAAAATAAAAAAAATAAAAATAATAAATAAAATGTTGTCTTTTGTGTTCCCCTACTAGACTATAAATCCCCTGAAAACGGGAACCTTCCTGTGTCTGGCCCAAAGTAAATGCATGCTAAATAGTTGCCAAAGTTAAAAATGAAGGGAAAATCATTTGCGCAAGGTTGTAACTGCAAATATTACCATCCACCTCAAACCTTGGTAAGAGGGTCCAGACTATTAAGGAGGGGAGTAGATAGGAAGGTACTGGACTCCTGAAGTGGCCTGTGAGACCACAGAGGTGGTAAGGAGAGGGCCGTTTTAGTCCCTGAGGTCACCTAGATTTGTTTCCTTTCCAGGAAAGTTCCAGATGCAGGTCCTACCCCAGTGTGGCCACGCTGTCCATGAGGATGCCCCAGACAAGGTGAGTCCGGTGCTCTGTGACTATAAAGGGACAGCTGTGGGAGTCACCTTTTGTCTCACAGAAAATAGTACAAGCCTCTGAGTCAGGCTGAGTTGCCTGCAGCAGCTACTGTGGCGCCTATTCAGCTATAACTCCACCATCTCCCCAGACCTCTTCCTGGCAGCTGCTAGGGTCTTGGGTTTCTGTGTATGGACTGAGGAACCACTGGCATCCCGTAGTTTCACCCCAGGGTGCTCTGGTTAAGATCTTAAGCTCTACCTCTCTCCTTAGCCCAAAACCCATGTGGAAGAAGGAAAAGTTGGGATAGAAACTGCTCCTGGAACTATAGTCACAATTGGAAGTTAATATGCGCTCCTATAGAATAAGATGCTTTGTAAGTGTCAGGGGATAAATAAGCCTTCACAGCATTCCTCTTAACTTCTCTGGAGCTGTATTTGGCAAGGATGGTGGGGCAGAGTCTTCTAGCCCTGCCAGGACTCAGGTCCTTTAGGTTTCAAGTTTCTCAGACTTATAAGATCCATGAGTTCACTATAGAGCATAACCTTCCAGTAGAAGCCCACAGGACCTCCAAAGCTGATCCCCATTGCTAACATCATATAGCCTGGAATTTCTCTCCCTTTTCCAGGTAGCCGAAGCTGTTGCCACTTTCCTGATCCGGCACAGGTTTGCAGAGCCCATCGGTGGATTCCAATGGTAAGGAAGTAACAGAGGTTTAAGGAGCCCAGCAGTGCTGACCAACTCCAACAAAAAGATACTTGCAGCATTGTAAATATCTCTCCCTTACCCCTGCCTGGTTTGGGTCACCATGCCTTTCTTCTTCCTCCTCAACACAGAGCCCAGCACATGTGTTTCTATAAACCCATGGTTGGTTGTTTCTGTGTACTTTGGTCCAGTGGGTTGTTGCTGAGCTGAGATTAAATTGTGCCTGGTCCCTACTCCACCCCACTTCTTAAAGAAGTCCTCCCACTTCTTGAGGTGCCTCCTTCTCTGAAGAGGCTAGGATGGGACTCAGTCTTTTTCCAGACTCTTAGGGTTCTGTTTGCCTTCTCCTCCTCTGCTGCCGAGGAAGGCTGGGTAGGCCATGGAGACTGTGTAGAGATCCAGAGCAGGGTTTTCATCCTCAGCACTGTTGACATTTGGGGACCTGTCCTGTGTATTGTAAGATGTTTGACAGCGTCCCTAGCCTCTGTGCACTAGAAACCGGTAGCACTCCCATACATACACACACAAGTTGTGACAAGAATATCTTTAGATGTTACCAAATGCTTCAAGGGAGACAAAATCACTCACAGTTGAGAAACACTAGTGTGAAGGAAAAATACTTCTCATCCTAGGAAGCTCTTCTGAGTAGGGAGACACAGTTAATTAGATTCTTTGTTGAGGAGGAGGAAGAGAGACAAGATTACCCAAACCACACCGTCCTGGCCCCATCTTAGGGAGCTTCTGGTCTGTGCCACAGTATGCCTGACCCCCACAGAGCCCACGAACCTACTGAGTTATAAACCTGCTAGGTGGAAAGTCTCCTGTCTGATTTTGGTGAGAGTCCAGGGGAACTGGTTCCCTACCTCAGGAATTCAAAGAAGAAATGTTGGAGAAAAGAAATTCCTCCTGTGTTAGAGGACTCTGAATGCCAGGACCTGGGAGGTGAGGGTCACAGGGCAGAATAGGCATTGGCAATGATGACAGAAGCCTGGTACAGTGAGCCACACAAGTGATTCCCTCATGCCAAACCACCCTGCAAGCAACTAATCGACGATGGACGACAACAGAAATCAAAAAGAAAGACTGAAGTTTTTCTTGTTAGTAGTGTTTGAAGCCCCTGGACCATTTGGTCACATCACCAGTTCACAGAGAGCAGAGCCCGTGTCTAGACCTGGATAGGGCTGTGGGGAGGTTGGACAGATCTGCAAGGGCCTTGGTGGTCATGAGGGTCCTGGGCTTCCTGGAGGAGAAGGGGCGAGGAGGGGAAAGCTAGTAATGGTCACATTTGTTTTCCTCTCTCTTCCCACTCTTCACAGTGTGTTTCCTGGCTGTTAGTAACCTGCTGTCCGTCCCTCCCCAACATTGAGCTCTGTTGTAAATACATCGCACCAGAGGCCACTGTGATGCCGCTGTCTCCTCCTCACCATCCTGCCCGACCATGTGACACCGGCTCCCTATCGACGGGCTTCCCCAGATGTACAAATCCTTTTGTGTATTCCTGCCGAAAGCATTGTTATCCAGGGCCTTTGACCAACCTCGACCTCCTTAGTCCAAGGCTCCCCAACTCCCACCCCTTCCCTGTTCAGGGGTAGCCCCTACCTATTCTCCCTGTCTTGCCTAGGGTGAAGCCTCCATCAGAACTGTCACCCTGGGCCCTTATTCCTGGTATTAGGCAGTGCACCTGGGTCCAAATGTCTCTCCAGGCTCAGGGACCTCCATTCCTTGAGATTGTTCTTGGCGTGGTCCTGCCCTACCTCATGGGATGGACCATGCACAGGGTGGTCCTTATTTTCCCCTTTCAAATAAAATGCCAGTCAGGTACCTTTTTACCCAATCTTACTCTTCCAGGCTTGGAAGACCCAGAGAGGCCAGGATGCCATCCTTAGGAATAGGGAGGGGTGGTGGATAGCATCACAAGAAACCAGCCTGAAAATCAGGTCCAGTCAGTCCAAGCACATGGCCTCCCATCTGGGGAGAGCCCACTGTCCCTCTCCCACATGTCTGGGCACCTGCCCTGGGCTGAGGCCAGGCTGCTCCAGGGGCCTCTTGAGCCCTCACCTTCCACAGAGCAACCCAGGTTTAATACAGCCCTTGCACAAAGCCATAGGCTAAAGCCTGTGGAGTTGTTTTTAAGAATCAAATTTAACCATTTTCATAATTGGTCCTTGGAGGTGTGCAGAGTGCCCACTTGCCTCTTCTAGACCCACAGCTTATCTTCACCATTTGTGGTTTCCATGTCATTCTTCAGAGAAACAGTACAGCCCAGCATCCTCAATCTATGCCCTCTTCCAGCTGCCTCATCACAGCCATGCGGCCTCCCCCTGCTGCCCAGGCACGCCATTTCCAAGGGCAGGAAGGGGCAGTCTCCTGCAGCCCATCTTTTCTGTGACTGTCTTAGGTGATGCGTAGCCCCTCCACCTTTCCACCCAACAACTTCCTATCCCTGTCCTGCTGCACGGTCCAGAGTCTGGGACCTACTTTGTTTCTTTGTTATTTATGACCTTGTTTAAAGAGAATAAATATCTCCCAACCTTTATTGATCTTGTCTTTCTCCATGGAGTTGTCCTTATTTTTGCTGATCTGGGAACAGGGGACAGTTTCTTGGATTTAGTCACCATAGGTCTCCAGAAACCCCTTTCCCAAACCCATCAGCATCTTGGGCTCTGCCTGCTCCTCACATCCAGAATGGTCAGCGGAATGGGCAGAGCCAGCCTCCGCTGCAGCCACGGAGACCTGGATTCCCATCCCATTCTTCCAGTGATGTGCTCTGTCGACTTTGGCCCAGAACAGGACAGTCTATGCACTGTTTATGTGAGGTCCGACACAGCTTCACATCTGCCAACACCCCAACTTTGCCCACAATCCAGATCATCTCCTGAGCTTTAGATGCTTAAGTCCATCTGCCTCCTATCTCTCCCGGAAGACCAAAAGCCACTCATATTGACCATTCCCAAAACTAAACTCACCTTCTCCTTAAAACTCGTTTTTCCTCCCGTGTTTCCTTGCTCAGCAGGTGGTTAGGTACCATCTCTCTATTGTCCAAACCAGACAGGCTGAGCTCTCTAGATGGCGCCCTCTCTCACACCTGTACCCAGCTTACCACCAAACCCCTACCATGCTCTTTTTTACGTCCCGTTTCTCATCCCACAGCCCCTGCCATAGCTTAGGAAGCTTAGGCCTCATCTGTCAGCTAGATCACTCAGTACCCCTGCTGGTTTCCTGCCCTAGCCCCTCCCTCAGTCATGCTCTACACATTGTTGAAGTCTTCCTTTTAGGCTGTGAAGCCAGGCTGCCTAAATGGAACCCAAGGCTCACCCTTACAGGCTGTATGAGATAGCTGTGTACTTTCTCTTTGTGCTGCAGTTTCCTCTGAAAAATGATCAAAAGTTCCTCCCTCACCCCGTCTTGAGGACTATGTAAGTTAATAGAGGTTAACTGGCTTTCTCAATAACCAGCATAGGATAAAGCACTTAATAAATAGTTCATGTCATGTCACTGCTGTATTGTACTTAAGACCTTTACTCAGAGTGGTCTGCAGACCAGTAGCATCAGTATCATCTGGAAGCTTGTTGAAGATTTTGTCTCCACCCCAGACCTACTGAGTCAGAACTGGTCTGCATTCTGACAAGCACATAAATTCTGAGTTCTGGTTTAGATGTTCCCTCAGTATTTCAGGGTAAAGCGTGAGCTCCCTAGCAGAGAAGAGAAGTGCCTCTTGTGTGATGTGATTTCTCCCACCAAGCTCTTGGGGTGGGGGCGGTGGGGGGCGGAGGGGCGGTGGTCCCTTTACTGGGCTGTGTGCTCTCTGTCCACAGGGGGGCAGCATAATCACACGCATGGTTTTCAGAAACTCCTCAGCACTTCTTTTCACCATGCCAGTCATAGTAGTTATCAAATTTTGAGTGCCATCTAATTTACTTTATACTCATCTCATTTAATCCTCACAGCATCTCTGTGAGGTAAGTGATGTTATGTTCCTTCTACAAGTAGGCAGGCAGGTCCAAATTCATACAGCCCAGAAGTGGTGGTGTCAGAATTAAAAACTAGGTGTTTCCTCTCCACACTGCCTCCTGGACAATAGAGGGGACCCTGAGCAGAGGTCATTTTGGTCTAGATACTGTTCTTAAAATAGCAAGATGACCAGGGACTTGAGGCTTCTTCAGACTTGATGGATGCAGACTGAGAATGAGTATGTTGAGTTTTGGATTAGGTTCTGTGCTAGTCATTTAGCTCCTTTATCTTTGTATCTTTGCGAAGAATAGGCATTATTATCCCAACTTTAAAGGTAAGGAAACTGAAGCTCAGAGATATGAAATGAAAAGCCCACAGCCATGGCGAGGAAGTGGCAGCACCTTTGTCTACTGAGTGTTCCATTGTACCCCAGCAGGTGAAGCAGGAGAGCTAGGTTCTTGTCTCAGCAGGTCGCAGAATGAATCTGCGGACAAAGAAGAGTGAGTAATGCAATAGAGCTTTTATTAAGCAAGGGTACAGGAAAGAAGCTCTCCAGAGTGAGAGAGCTTCTAACAGGATTGCTACTGAGGGCTTTTAGAGTTGGGTCTTTTATTGAAGGCTAACCTGGAACTTAAATCCTTTTAACATTTCTATTGATAGCACCATTGAGTAAGGACTAGTGATAACACTTTAATGGCTTTCTTTCTTTTTCAGTGTGCAATAATTCTTCCTTGGTCATAAGTAGCTGTTATAACAAAACCCCGACCTCTGACACCTAGGGCAGGGTGGTCTTGTTGTTCCCTTATCTCTAGTTTCCCTACACTTAGGTATTTTTGTTATTTTTGTAAGCATGATCCCACAGCCCCTACCTGTTTCTCTCTACCTAGCCCTGCCTGCCCCTTTTCAAAGAGCATATCTTCAGTGAGCACCTACTGTGTGCCGTCCATCACATCCTTGCGAAGCCTACAGATCAGCACTGTAAACTCAGCAAGGGAATAGAGGAGATCCCAGACCCTTTGAATGAGGGATTCGCTATAGAGCCAGAAGGAGTATGTTTGGGTTAAACCAAAGGCCATTCTGTCACACACGAGCACTAAAGAATGTCCAAGGAGAAGGTCCTGAAAAAAGAAAGTGGGCTAATTTTGGAATAGCCATAGATCTGTTGGTGGGGGAGAATCTCAAGATTGAGAGTACTCAAAGGCATGAAAGGAGCTGTGTATGAATGACTTCTTGGTCTTACCTTCTTCTAAATCTGCTTTTAGAGCATTTATTTGCTGGTTAAGCAAACCTGAGCATCTATTCTGTACTAGTCTGGACTTTGGAGACAGAGATAAATAATGAGGCCCTTCAAATGGGCTCGTAGTCTAGACAGTTATAGAAACAGTGACCACTTTGTGTTAAGAGGAAGGGGACTGGGGCGCCTGGGTGGCTCAGTGGGTTAAGCCTCTGCCTTCAGCTCAGGTCATGATCTCAGGGTCCTGGGATCGAGCCCCACATCGGACTCTCTGCTCTGCAGGGAGCCTGCTTCCTCCTCTCTCTCTCTCTGCTTGCCTCTCTGCCTACTTGTGATTTCTCTCTGTCAAAAAAATAAATCTTAAAAAAAAAAAAAAAGAGGAAGGGGACAACTAAACCTCTTTGAAAACAAGTTGGGGAAGGCTGCATGAAAGAGGTATCATTTGAAATGAGCTTTGAAGCATCATCATAAGCTGGAGGTATAGAAGGAAGGGAAAGAAAATACATTGCAGGTAGAGGAGACAGCATACATAAGTTCAGCATACTCGAAAGTCAGTCTGAGAACTGGTAGATTAGTGTGATGAGTATGGCTGGAGTAGAGGCTGACAGGAGAGTCCGCAGGAGGCAGGACATGAAGGCCTTGAGTGGCAAGAATGGGGAGTTATCAGGGGCACCTGGGTTCCTCAGTAGGTTAAGCATCTGCATTTGGCTCAGGTCATGATCCCAGGTACCTGGGATGGAGCCCAGCCTGAGGCTTCCTGCTCAGTGGGGTATCTGGTAGACTCCCTGCTCAGTGGGATGTCTGCTTCTCCCTCTGTCCCTCCCCCCTGCTCATGTGTGTGCATATGTGTATGTATGCGCTTGCTCTCTCTCTCTCTCTCTCTCTCTCAAATAAAATCTTAAAAAAAAGAAAAAGAATGGGTTGTTGTCAGAAGTTAAGGAACTCCAGTATCCGGTGTAGATGGATTGGTAGGCACCAGACTCCAGGCAGGAAGACAGTAAAGAGGCAGTGGAGCAGTCAAGTAAAAGGCAAAGGTATACTTAACTAGGACAGTGGCTGCAGGGATGAGAGAAGAGGAAAGGCTCATTATCTTGGAGGTGAAATGAACAAGACAGAAACTCATTTGGACAGTGAGATGCCAAGGACTCTTCAGTTGAATTCAGGAGTATGTCATCAGAACTGGAGGTAGGGAGTTAAAAGTTCAGGACTTGAACAAGGGAAGAGCAGGGAGAGAATCTACAACAGGAGTAGAGAAAGCAAAAGACAGTCACACTCTCCTCTGCAGGAATGGAGTTTTTGAGCCAATTCTGCCTCAGCTGGCTGCCCCAGTAGTGGCCAGAATCAACACATTCTCAGCCTGGGTACAGGGCTCAGAATGTTATGTAAACTCAAGAGGCTCCCTCATTTCCAGAGCTGGTTTCCTCTCCTAGCAGTTTGCTAGAAAACTCTAGCCTGTAGCCAGGCGAAACCTTGGAGACCGAGACTAGCCAAATGGCTGGCCTCTTCCACGTGGGGGAAGTAACTGCTGCCCTCCGGCCCCATAAGGTGACAGGCAGATGAACAAGAGGATAATGGTCATTACTTTATGCACCATCTGAAAAGTGGCAAACATTAAAAAACACAGAGATAGTAGTTATTTATGGGGCTCAATCTGAGCCATGCCCTCAAACCCTTAGAACTTCATTCCTTTGAAATCATTGATTTCATCAGGGGTGACCCACTTATGCAAATATGCCCCTGGCAGGGACAGAGGGACCCTCTGCTATTCAGACCTTAGAGGGAATAGGCCAATCAAGCACTTTCTGGAAATGATCAAGTGACCAAGGGAAGGGAGAGAAGTGGCGGATGAGGCAGCTCTCTTTCCAAAAGGGGAGAAAACTGAGGAGATCCCAAGGTGAGGAAGAAAGAAAAGTCCAGAGAGAAAGAGTTGGTTAGAAGCAGATGGTGGGGGGAAACTACATGCTGCAGACCCCAGCTCTTCTTCTAGCTGGGTGAATTTACAGAAGTCTTTTTCTGAGCCTCCTTTTTCTCCTTTGCCAAAAGGGATAATTGTTGTAAGACAAGGGAGATAAAAGAGCTGGCACAGAGGACTACAAATGTTTGTCTCCTCCCCCTAGCTTTGAACTGATTTCATTGTTTTGCTAAGTGTACAGTAGTCTGCCTGCAAATGTCCCTTCTCCCCACTGGAACCCCCCTTTGCCTTCTCCCAGCTTAAGCAGCCAAGTGCCCCAGACAGGAGATTCTTTGAATCATCCCATGAAAGGGCAGTTTGTGCTGGCTGCCCTTGGCACTGCTGGACAAGGACCCCCCAGGATTAACACCCTCTCACTTCCTTCTCCCAGATAGCTCTTCCTGCCCTCTCGTGTGTAAAAGTGAAGTGGTAGCTGCTTCCTGCCCTCCATCAGCACACATCCTCTTTCCATTGTGTTCCTGGGACCCCAGTGTGGAAGCCTCTCTGCCCACTCTAGCCATAGGGTCCTGCCCTTTCTGCCAGCTCCCATGATGCTTAGGGTAACACCACACAGCTTTCCACTCGATTATATCCAATTAGCTATTCTTACATTTGCTTGTATGCTAATTTTTCCTCAAGTGCAGCAAACAGGCCTCCTCATTGTCTTGGATTCTCCTGGAACACGTAGCATGGAGTTCTTCACGCAATAGGTGTTCACTGTAGCTCTGTGGAATTGAGGTGATTCATTTCTGGAGTCAACAAATACCTGTATCTGATAGGATTCATAACCATTAGGCATTAGAGGCAGAAAGGATAGACCTCTCAACACCTGGGAAAGTGTTGGAGACTCCTCAAAAATTACTGGCTCCAGGGCACCTGGGTGGCTCAGTGGGTTAAGCCTCTGCCTTTGGCTCAGGTCATGATCTCAGGGTCCTGGGATCGAGGCCTGCATGGGGCTCTCTGCTCAGCGGGGAGCCTGCTTTCTCCTCTCTCTCTCTCTATGCCTGCCTCTCTGCATACTTGTGATTTCTCTCTCTCTGTTTCAAATAAATAAATAAAATCTAAAAAAAAAAAAAATTACTGGCTCCAAAGATATTACTGCCAATAGGAGCAAACAACCAGAGCAAAGTAACATTAGTGCAGGCAACAGAGGGCTAGTTCAGATCTTTGGAGACAGACCTGGATTTGAATCCTGCTTCCGCCACTTTATAGCTGCATAACCTCAGGAGCGTTCTCTGCTTCAGCTTCTCTCATCTGCAGAACAGAGATACTTGTCCCTATCTCACCGTAAGCACTGAAGGAGACAAGTACACCTAAGTTCTTAGCCCAGCGCCTGGCCTACAGTGCATGGCCAGATTGCGGTCACTAGTGATGATGATAATAGTCGTTTAAAGTATATTCACTGGGGTGAGGCTTGTTGGAGTGATACAACAGCCCACTTGGACAAGGCTGTTAGAAAAAAGACTGAAGGGACGCCTGGGTGGCTCAGTTGGTTGAGCAGCTGCCTTCGGCTCAGGTCATGATCCCGGCGTCCTGGGATGGAGTCCCACATCAGGCTCGGCAGGGAGCCTGCTTCTCCCTCTGCCTCTGCCTGCCATTCTGTCTGCCTGTGCTCGCTCTCTCTCCCTCTCTCTCTGACAAATAAATAAATAAAATCTTTAAAAAAAAAAAAAAAAAGAAAGAAAGAAAGAAAAAAGACTGAAGAAACGTGCAAGAAAGAAAGAAAGAAAATTACAAACAAGCAGTGTTCCAGACCACAGTCAGTCTTATCCTGAATTAGCTACCTACCCACTAAGCACTGTTGGGGCCCCAAAACATACCACTTTCTAACAGGACTAGTCAGAGTTTCTGAGGGTATGGAGGCTGGTGCAAATATAAAAGAATAAGGCCTTTCCACTCTGCAGTTGTACAATGGAGGGACATACTGTTGATAACCACTGAATGGAAAGAGCATTGGTGAAGGAGACAGACCAGGCCTCAGGCCAGGCTCTCCTATGTAACCCCTGGCAAGGCACTAACCCATTCCAGACCTTGCTTTCCATAATGCCTGCTCTCCTTTCCTTCCTGGGCAGGTGAGTAAAAGTGTTTTGAAAACAGCGGCGCCTGGGTGGCTCAGTGGGTTAAAGTGGGTTAAAGCCTCTGCCTTCAGCTCGGGTCATGATCCCAGGGTCCTGGGATCGAGCCCCGGGTCGGGCTCTCTGCTCAGCAGGGAGCCTGCTTCCCTTCCTCTCTCTCTCTGCCTGCCTCTCTGCCTACTTGTGATCCCTCTCTCTGTCAAATAAGTAAATAAAATCTTTTTTTTTAAAGACGTAGATCACATCACAGATTAATCCCTCTCTCTGTCAAATAAGCAAATAAAATCTTTTTTTTTTAAAGATGTAGATCACATCACAGATTGAGATCACAAGTAGGCAGAGAGGCAGGCAGAGAGAGAGAGGAAGGGAAGCAGGCTCCCTGCTGAGCAGAGAGCCCGACCCGGGGCTCGATCTCAGGACCCTGGGATCATGACCCGAGCTGAAGGCAGAGGCTTTAACCCACTAAGCTACCCAGGCGCCCCATAAATAAAATCTTAAAAAAAAAAAAAAAGAAAGAAAAGAAAACTGACAGACTGACCAGAATTAAGGTGGTACTATTCATAGCTCTAGGGACAGGCATTCCCCCTGTTTGCACAGCCCTGCCCTTCCTCCCAAGCTGCTCCACACCCTCAGCATCTTTAAGATTTGGTCAGTCTCTCCTTCCCATAAAGCCTCTGAGGAGCTTCTCAGTGCTATGTCCCTGTTTCCACCTGTGACTACACTGTCTTATCATGATTTGAGGATCTGGGCAGGGTTAGTATCTAATTCTCTCCATCCCTGGTGCCTGCAAGGGCTTGGCACTGAGTCAGCACCTTGGCTATGTGATTTGGATAAACAAATGAGGCTATCCCAAGCCACAGCGATCCCTTTAGCTCTGGACTGCAGCATTCAATAATTCCTCTCTTACTGCATGCAATTTTTTCACATTGTGCTTAACTTCCATTTAACACTGGATGCATCTGCCTCATCTCCCTACTGACCAGCAGCTCCCAGGGGCTGCATCCTACACCTCTCAGCACCTCTACAGCAACACCTTGGCCTAAGCCTGCCCCTAGGAAATGCTCAGTAAGCACTTATTGGTGACAGTTCTTGGGCCTCAGTCACCCGATCAGGATGTGTGATAATGGCCACATGTCAAACAATGCAGAAGTAGTGGTTCAAAGCACAAGGATCGGACAGAGCCAGACTGTGGGACTTGAGCAAGTTACTTAACTTCTCCTCTGCCTCCATATCTGTAAAATGGGCATAATACTGTATCAACCTCATAGGGTTGGGAAGAACATTAAATCATTGATTTATATATAAGCCCTTAGATTTATATATAAGCCCTTAGAACAGTGCCCCTAGAATGGTAAACTTCCCAAGTATACTGTTGCTGCTATTAGCTGAGACCGACCCTGCAGTTTGGAGAAGGCCCAGCGCTGATGTCTGCAGCAGTAAAGAAGGGGAGCTGTGTTGCTCAGACAGTAGCTTTTTGTTTCAGACCCAGTCCTCTGGAGCCTCAGTATGTGACTGAGGGTAGCAGACCATGCCACTCTGGCACATTCATTATTTTGGGCTATAGGCACTTGAAAAACAGCAAATGCCGGGAGTGGCTTTCTCTGAACTCCCCTTATCTGCCTAAAGACAGATCCTCCAAAAGGAAGCCAGTTGTCATAAATTTCCTCCCTGGAGATTTGCGGATATCTGCAACTGAGAAAGATTAACTCTTATCACAGAAGAGACTCAAAGTAGACACCACACCTAGACAGACTTCATCACAAACTATCATACTTCTCACCTATGTTCATAAACTTGTTTTTCTCTTGTTAATCTTTTATTACAGAGGTTTCAGCTAAGAATACAGAAGGGTAGAGGTAAAATTCCCTCTCCTGCATGACAAAATTGAATCATTTAGTGAGAGGATTTCCAGAATCTTGACACACTCAGCAGAAATACTGAAGATGTGACCAGGTGCTCATTGAGGCCCTGGAGGAAGCTGGATATCGGCACATCAGGACCCTTTCCTTAGGGGCCACAAGCTCTGGGAGGCAGAAATGCTGAAATGCATGGTGCAGGGACAGGGCAGAGGCAACACAGCATCCAACCACCCAGTCCTTTAACTGTGTGCCTTCTTTGTGAGCGAGACACATACTCCGCCCCTATTGGGGAATCTGAGCCAAGTTGCCTGGAGTGTGCTCATGTGCACAAGTGCTCAAACATTACAGTCACTTATCAATACAGCCTTAGCTCATGCGAGTCCTGCCGGGAAATGCTTCTCCTCATTAGACTCTACCTATAAAAATTCTACCAGTCCTCCAAAGTGTAGCTCAAAAGATGCCTTTTTATTCATTTATCCAAAAATATTTGCTGAATGCCTACTTATTTGAACCAGACCGCCTTCTGGGGATACCAAGAGGAAGAAGGAGTACAGAATCTAGTGCAGGCAGCCAGGCAAAGAAACAAATAATGAAATTCAATGCAATGGGGCTATTATAGAAGCATGGACAAAGTATAGTGGGTCCTTAAAGCACTCACCCTGCAGGGAGGACAACTGTCCACAAATGACTAGAGTAATTTCAACTTGAGAAATGTGTAATGAAGAAAATAAAATCAGGTAACATTAAAGAAAATGGCTGGCGGGTCGGATGATCAGGGAAGAGAGGTCTGAAGCGACATTGAGCCCAGAGTGGGATAATGAGAAGAGCTTGGGCATGGGGGGAATATAAGGGAGCAGCAAATGCAAAGACCTGAAAGGTGGGAATGATGCTGCTGGTGATGAGCACAGTGGCTGTAGGAACAGAAAGAATGTCATGTGTCTGGAATATAATGAGAGGGGAATGGTGAGAGGTGAGCCAAGTTGAAATTATAGCATAAATTAAAAAAAATACATTTTCACATATATATATATATAATATATATATATTACTCAATGTTATCATCTAAGAATATTCTTGGTTGTGAAAAATGATTTGTAAATGTTTTTAATGGCTGTATTTAAAAATCATCATATAAAAAAAGAAAGTTTCATTCTGCTTGAAAAAAAATCCTATGAGGTACACTCCTACAGAGAAAGTCCCGGCTCAGTCTTCAAGAGAATTCAGTGGGGAGAAGGGCAGAAAGCCATGGGAGTTAGGCTAGCCCCCTCCTGCAGGTGTCCTCATTGCCACTTCTGGGCTGCTGTGGTCAAGGCTCAAAGTGGCAAAAACTCCATTGATCAAACCCCAGGGACTGTTGCTATATTCCGTTTCCATCATAGAGTGTCTGAGCCCCCAAAACTTCTCCCTCTGGCCTCAACCCCTTCTTTGTATTGCCCATCTACTCTGACTGATGGTTTGAGAAGAATTCTCAGATATTCCCTGGTACAGACCACTCCTTTTGTAAGAAACAAGCAATGCTGACAAGGTCTTCCTCCAGAAGATAGCTCTCCTTTCTCCTCTCCTAGGCTTGCCTTTGGCTTCCGGCTTTTCTGGAAAGTCCCAGGACTCCACCAGCTTCTCTCTGCCAACATTTTAGTCTTTAGGGCTTGAGCTGCAGGGTCTGCGGAATTCCTGTCCATACTCATGTATCCACTTGTTGGCCACTGGGAGAGAATGGGGAAGAAGAAGAGAACAGGCTCAACAGAGCAGACAACAAGCAGCAATGCTCACTCACAGGGTCAGGAAAGGGTCACTTAACATTCTGCACCCTGGGCAACTCACTTGCCTCACGCTAGTCCCAACCCTGCAACAGTTTACAAGATGGTGCTTCTAGCAAAGAGAAATAGCAAAGGGGATATTGTCCCCTAGAAAAAATCTCTGACAGGTCCTGTCTCCTACAGACTAATTTTCAAAACTTGGGTACTAAGGTCACTCACTCTTCATTCTACATATGCAGCTCCTAAAAGTCTACCCTCCCCCTGGTGCAATGAGAAAAAAGCAGTGGCTTCTGTTGGCAATGTCCATCTCAGCATGAGAGTCTGTGATCAACTTCTTTTTCTGTCTTAAGAACTAAGTGCTTTTGGACACATATATGACATAAATACATCTGCTGGTTATTTATCTATATCTCTTCTTTGTTTAATCAGCTCCTCATGGGGAGGCACTAAATGGGACACATAGTGGCTTGATGGTTCTCTCCCTGGGTTAGAGGGCTGGAGCGCAAGACCATTTTCCTCCTCAGCTGTGCTCAGAAATCAAGGCCTATCTGATCAGGTCAATAAACTTTCACTGACACCTGCTCTGTGAGAGCTTCCCATTCTGTGGGGGGCAACTAAGCCAAATTTGATCATCTCAATATTAAGTAGCACGTAATGAAGCTTCTGGAATGACAAGGCTATGCTATTTTCCATCCATCTTCTATTTGACTTTACTCTGAACCCCTCCCCCATTCTCATGCCCAGAAAAGCAGGCCTTACCCCACTTATCTCCCACCAGGACAGGACAACCAGCATGAAGTGTGTCACCATCCCCTTCACCACTCCTATGCAGATTCCACCAAAACAGTGCTGCATTCTGAAAACAAAAGAGCCCACCCCAGAGAGGGTCAGCCCAGAATTTTAGTCCTTCAGAAGTACATGACTATGACTAAAGACAAATGCATGCATTTCATTAAATGAGAAAGCTATCCATGCAGATTGGGGGCAAAGCATGCATAACATGGCACAAAATGGCATAAGTTGCCATTCTCCCATGAGTGCATCATTTATTGAGGGCCTACTCTGCTCCAGGCCCTAAGGATACAAAGACAAATCATATCCACTTCTGTTCTCAGGGGCCCACAGTCTTCTAGGAAGATAGATATAAAAACAGAGCAGGATAGGACAGTGTGGCAAGTGGCAGGAGAAAGGTGAACACATGATGTCATTGGATCCCAGAGGAGAGGCCCTCAGCAAAAACCGCAAAGTGGAATAAACTATTCCTTATACAATTAAGAACTTAATTCAGGTGCTTAAGCATCCTCAGGCACTTACTAATACCCCCAGGAAGCAGGCTTTATCATACTCCCCACTTTACCAGCAAGGAAGTTGAGGCTTCGGGGCTTTAAGTAATGCAGCTAAGAAGGCGCAAAGTCAAAACTCAAACCCAGGTGTTTTGACAAATCCTGTATGTCCTTTTTCTCCCTGTGCACGGCTTCCCCTGCCCCCGCACCAACAACTGCTACAAACTTAGTTTAACCTTGGCCACTAGAAGCAGTCAAAGCCCAAGGTAAGGAAGAGCCTTCCAGGAGGCACTGATAGCTTCTGCATTCCCAAGTCTAAATCCCCTGAGAATTCCTAGATTCCCTGCATTTACTTAGGCAATGCTTATGATGTGCCCAGCCCTGTGCTAAGTGCTTCATAGGCACAGTTTCATTTCTATATCTTCATTTCATTCCTGAATTAGGTAAAGGCTTTGAGAGAGCTTGATGGGTCTCAAACTGGGGGGAAATGAAACCTCTTTATCACACAGCCCTCCTCTGTGCCTCACATGATCTCACAGCTCTTACTGCAAGGAAGGAATGTTGTTACTGCCTGTTAACTTCTCTGTGAGCCCCTGGAGGACCAGGACCATGAGTTTTCCTCTCCTTCAGTGTTTTCAGACCTCAGTGTTTACTGAATGAATGCCTGAGGGGACCAGTTGTTCTAGAGGATCCAAGGGTCACTAAGAGAGTTCTTACCTTTGAGGAGTTCTATCATAATAGAGAAGGCAGACATGTAATCATCTCCTTGTAATATAAATAGTGATAAAATTTTAAAAATAGAAGCACAAGTAAAGTGTGGTCATCTAAACTGAGGAATTATCTTTGATTTTGAGAATCAGGTGGAAAATATCTTTGTATCCTTCCTCCCAGGAAGAAGCTTGCAAGCACAAACAGCACGGAAGCTCAGGTGTTAGTTCTGTACTCTTACTACAACCATATGCAGGGACCAGACCCCCACTCACCTTGACCACAGGCACGCTAAAGTTGGCATAGATGAAGGCAGTGGCTCCTCCAGCTTCCACAGAGCTCAGCTACAATGCCAAAGAGCCAGCATTGAAATAGTCCCTGACTATCCAACCCTGCCCTACTTGACATCTGATCTCATTTCTGCATTGAATCCTACCTGTGTTCCCCTATCTAGTTCCGGGAGAAATACTTGTTGAGAGATGATCACTCAATTTAGGAATTAAGGGAGCCTACTCCATGGCATCAGTGTTTGCCTGTAGGGCCACAAGAGGACAGCCTTTAGGAGCTCCCCCTTTCTTTATCCTTCCAGCTAATATCCTTATTGAGGGCTACAGTAGGGCAATTTGAAGTCTGAGACCCTCAGGAAGAAATCCAGTTTATATCACAACCCAAGACACACACACCCCCCTCAAGTAGAAGTTTCATAAGACATTCTTACTACACGAGATACCCTTTGTTATTTTCCATATTATTTTATTCTATTCTAGTTCAGATTTCTTAAACGCAGGCCACATCCACTAAATTAATGTCACAGCCCACTAATGGATCATGTCTGTGGCTTACAGAGCAATGTTTATATTACAATTAGTTTTCAAAGTTGGCCTTGTAGGAACCACGGATTGTAGCTTTGGCATGTTTCCCAGACCAGTCGTCCCACTCTAGGTAACCTCAGCTAAGGAGTTTCACCACTGGTACATTCTAGAATTTTAGATATGTTCTCTTAATATGAAGGTTTTTTTTCTGATTTTCAAAGAAATATATTAAAAAATATGGGAAAATACAAATATTGCTCATCATATCGAGAAAAAAGGCATTGTTGTAATCTATATACTAATAACGGCATTTATTCAGCACTGCCTATATGCTAGACATTCTACTAAGTCCTTAGAGGTATATTATCTTACTTATTCATCACGACAATACTTTAAGTTAGAATCATCACTGTTACAATTCACATTTTACAGAGAGGAAACTGAGTCTTAGGAGAGATTAAGTACTTAACAAAAGGTTACATCACTCTTCTGTGACTGAGCCCGATTTGAACCGAGCCAATGCTAACTAGAGTCCCTGCTCACAATCTTTATGCTGTACACTTTAACACTCAGGTTATTTCCAAATGTTCGCTATTATTAGTAACTCTTAGTGAGTAAAATCTTTTTTTTTTCCTTCATTTTACACTGTTCTCCTAAGAAAGAGTCTGGACCATCAGTATTACTGAGTCAAGAGTGTATACATACATTGAATACTTTTGATACATAATGTTATTTTCTCACCAGCAGTGCAGCATGACAGAGCCAGTCTTATCTCACCCTGTCTATCAGAACGTTTGTGGATCCCACCACATTCACGTGGTAGGAGTTAGGAGGTTGGCACTTGGTAGAGGAAGCGGAACTGACATGGTGATTCAGAACCTGGAAGTGGCAGTGGTGATTTTTTGCATTTCATGGCTTCCCCTGTAGTCCCTTGGGAAGGTTGATGAGAGCAACAGTTTGCTCCCTGTGTTCAGGTAACTAACGGGGCCGATTCCATTCTAACCACTGTTGTCAGCAACTATGGGTGTAAGCAAGATCCACAGGGGGAGCCTGCACTTTCCTGCATTCCTTTACCTGTGGTTTTGCAGTGTGGCAGGAAGGAATGACTTATGAAACAAATTAAAAAGAGAATCGGACCTGTGTGCTATGAAGCCCCTGGGCAGGATTGTGAGATCAGTGGAGTGGAAGTAAACCTTTCACTCTTTTGTACTGGCGCTGATCTTATCTCCAATTTGAACAAAAAATTACTAACTTGATTTTAGCTCAGTCCTCTGCCCATCTTATAGATTATTTTCTCCCTACAGTATTACTCTTAGATTCTCCAAAAACCTTAATGTTTGCCATTAGAAATGTTTGTAACGGTCTTTACCTCAATCTGAAGATGAAAGAACTGGGATAAACTAGCACTTCCTAGGCCTCTCGATGCCAATGGCCCTTTTAGGAGTCCTATACCTGCTGGTGGGATGCAATGATCAAAACCTAGTGGATAAAACTTTACAGGGTGATGTCCCTTTAAATTATCTCATCAGATTCTCATGACAACCCAATGAGGAGGTGCAGGACAAGAAAACAAGTTCAAAGAATTGAAGTGTTTTGTGCTGAAGCCACATATTAAGTGGCAGAACCAGAATTAGGCCAACTAACCCTAAGTATATTCCATTCCACTATCACAAATTCTTGTACTCAAATGTACACGCACACATGTGTGTATACTCACCTCCGTCCAAATACACACACTTGCATTTTGCCATTTAAAATTGCAGGGCTCTTGTCCATGCTACCCTTACCATAGTAACTGGACCTTGGTAACCAGGGAGCCAGTGGTAGGAGATATTAGGGAGGTAAAGAAAAGAAAGATACTGGCCCCTAGATGTCCTTTTCTTTGCTTGATACCAAAATTCTTCACTGCCTGTCACTTCCCATGCTGTCTTGAGTAATCAGACAGAGATGCAACCAGCTGCTGATATAGGACATGCCCCCTGCCTGGAGAGCTGACGTCCCTCTATGCCTGATCAGAACATCCAGAATGACCACCTGAGGCCAGATACCACTGGAAGTGGCAGCCTTCTGGTTCTGCAGGAAGTATAAAACCAAGTCACGGGAAGAACTACAATGGAATCACCAGCATTACAGACCATAAAGTGTGGCCTCTGGTTGTCCTTTCTTGGCTGCACTGTGGAGACAACACAGCACTGAGGAAGGAAGGAATGCTATTCCTATACTGAAAAAAGAGGGTAGGGGTGAGCTATTCTAATAAGCCTGAAAGCAGGACTTCTGGTGTTACATAGAGCCCGTCTATTAACATGTTTATCCCTTCAGTTAACAGTCACACATACACCTCTTGTAATTTAAGTGACAGACGACTGAAATTATGACTGGCCCATAAAGAATGAAGTAAACCTATGTGATCTGCGAGGAAGTGGGTAGGTGAGATAATAGCAACTAGGTTCAATTCCTAGGATCAGGTCAGAAATTAGGAGAGGAGGCCAGTTTATTTGTTAAGGGGGTATAGTGCAAATTTTATGGGGAGATAGGAGAGAGAATTTTCACTACACTAAGACAGCAACACTTACTGAATTTCTCTGTAGACATCCCTGTTTTCCCTCCTGTAATCTTAGCTCTCTCCTTTGTGCGACCTCAAAGAGAGAGAGACTCACATCCCCTTCCTGTGTTGGTCAGGCCCTAGGATCTCCAGGCCTCAGTGTAACCCTACTTCCCATCCTAATCACTGCCTATGACAAGGTCATATTTAAGTCTATGCACTGTAAGCTCTTTGAGAGCAGGAACTCTGACTTCTATTTATCTACTATAGTGCCTAATAAAAATGCTGTATGAAAGTCACAAATCTCAAGAGATTTTTGTGCTGTATTGGGTAAAATCAGTGTCTGCTATTGCTTTGAAAACTGTAAAATAAAAGCAGAATAATCATTAAATAAGAAGCCCTAGTCATCCAAAGCAAGACTCACATAGATCATAAATGTTGCAACTCGGTTCCCAGACTTCATTCTGTACAGGGGGCTGGTTGGTGACTGAGACAAAAGTAGAACATATCATTATTTTATGCAGATGGACCACAATGACAGTCAGGATTCCAACATAATACAGGGAGAAAATGGGGAGGTCACAGATGGGAGATAGCCTTGAGCCATACCCTTACTGGCAGGTGTTCACTTACCTTTTATTCTTTTACTAATTTATTAGGTACTCATTTAAGTGAATTGTATACAGTTGATCCTTGAATAAGATGGGTTTAAACTGTGCAGGTCCACTTTTATGCAGGTTTTTTTTCCAATGAGTACTGTAAATATGTTCTCCTTATGATTTTCTTAGTAACATTTTCTTTTATCTAGCTTACCTTATTGTAAGATTACCATAAGATTACCATATACAACATGTGTTAATCAACACATGTTTTTGTTATTGATAAGGCTTTTAGTCAACAGTAGACTATGAGTAGTTAAATTGGGGGGAGTCAAAAGTTATATATAAATTCTTGACTGTGCAAGGGGTTGGCTCATGTTGTTCAAGGGTCAACTATACCAATCAAACAGAATTGTTTGTCAGGGGCGCCTGGGTGGCTCACAGGGTTAAGCCTCTGCCTTCGGCTCAGGTCATGATCTCAGGGTCCTGGGATGGAGCCCCACATAGGGCTCTCTGCTCTGCGGGGAGTCTGCTTCCCCCTCTCTCTGCCTGCCTGCTTGTGATCTCTCACTCTCTCTCTGTCAAATAAATAAATAAAATCTTTAGGAAAAAAAAAAGAATTGTTTGTCAGTTGTGAAAGTACTATATAAGGTTAACTTCATGTTCAGTGAAATAAAGGAATTAGTAGATACAGTATTACAGATAATTATTCTATAGGAACATTAAGTTGTAAGACTGGAGTTCCCAATTATTTGATAAAGAGACACACTCTTCTGTCATAGAACAGTTTAACTGAGATATAATTTACATATAAAATTTACCCACTGTAAGAGTATTTTTTAGCGAGCGTTAGTAATTTTCAATAGTTGTGCAGCCCTCCCACAATCCAGTTTTAGAACACTTGCCTCAGCTTAAAAAGTTCCCCCATGTCAGTTCGTAGTCAGTCTTCATCCTACCCTCAACCCCACGTAATCACTGATGTCCTTTCTGTGTCTTGCCTTTTCTGAAATTTCATATTAACAGAATCATAAAAGCTGTAGTCTTTTTTTGTTTGGCTTCTTTCCCTTAGCATAGAGTTTTTATGGTTCATCCATATTGTTGGATGTATCAACAGTAGTTCATTCCTTTTTATTGCTGGGTAATATTCCATTCTATAGATATAGAAAAATTTGTTTATCCATTCATCTGTTGATGAGCACTTGGGTTGTTTATAATTCTTAACTATTACCAATAAATCTGTTATAAACATTCTTATACAAGTGTTTGTATGGACATATATTTCCTTTTCTCTCTCTCTCTCTCTTTTTTTTTTTATAAAGAGTTTATTTATTTATTTATTTGACAGACAAAGATCACAAGTAGGCAGAGAGGCAGGCAGAGAGTGAGAGGGAAGCAGGCAACCCACTGAGCAGAGAGCCCGATACGGGGCTCGATCCCAGGACCCTGAGATCATGACCTGAGCCAAGGGCAGAGGCTTAACCCACTGAGCCACCCAGGTGCCTCTATTTCCTTTTCCCTTGGGTAAAATACTTAGGAGTGGAATGACTGCATTATATGTAGGTGTATGTTAACTTTTTAAGAAACTGCCAAACTGGGGCACCTGGGTGGCTCAGTTGCTTACACTCTACCTTCAGCTCAGGTCTTGATCCCAGGTCCTGAGATGGAGCCCTGTTTTGTCAGGCTCCCTGCTCAGCAGGGAGTCTGCTTCTCCCTCTCCTTCTGGCCCTCCATCCTGCTCATGGTCTCTATCTCTCAAATAAATAAAATCTTAAAAAAAAAAAAAAAAACCTGTCAAACTATTTTTCAGAGTGCCTGTACCATTTCACATTCCCATCAGCAATGTATGATGTATGATGTATGATGTATCAGCAATGTATGAAATTCAAGTTCCTCCACATCTCCACCAACACTTGATATGATCTTTATTTTAGCCACTGTAATAGAAATGTGGTGCTATCTCATTGTGGTTTTAATTTCTATTTCCCTAATGACATTGAGCATATTTTCACATACTTATTAGCCATTCATTTATCTTATTTCATTATTCCAAATATTAACTCAAATAATCCCATTTTTTAAAATTGAGTCATGGGATGCCTAGCTGGCTCAGCTGATAAAGCACATAACTCTTGATCTCAGGTTTGTGAGTTCAAGCCCCACGTTGGTTGTAGAGCCCAGATAAATAGATAGATAGATAGATTAGGTAGATACATAAAAATTGAGTTGCCTTTTAAAAAAGATTTTATTTATTTATTTGAAGGAGAGAGAGACAGGGAGAGAGTATGGGGTTAGGGGCAGAGGGAGTGGAAGAAGCAGACACCCTGCTGAGCATGGAGCCTGACAAAGTAGAGCTCCATCCCAGGACCCTGAGATCATAACCTGAGCCAAAGGCAGACACTTAACCTGCTGAGCCACCCAGGCACCCCTGAATTGTCTTATTATTGAATTATAAGTTCTGTATATATTTTGGATACAAGTCCCTTATCAGATATAGGATTTGTAAATGTTTTCTTCTAGTTAGTGGCTTCTCTTTTCATTTCTTAATGGTGTTTTTGAAAGGGAACTGATTTTAGGGACACCTGGGTGACTCAGTTGGTTAGTGGCTGCCTTCTGCTCAGGTCATGATCCCAGGGTTCTGGGATCAAGTCCTGCATCAGACTCCTTGCTCAGCTTCTCCCTCTGCCTGCTGCTCCCCATGCTTGTGCACACGCGCTTTCTCTCTCTCTCTCTGAAAAAAAATAAAATAAAATCTTTTTTTTTTTAAAGATTTTATTTATTTATTTGACATAGAGAGAGAGATAGACAGTGAGAGAGGGAACACAAGCAGGGGGAGTGGGAGAGGGAGAAGCAGGCTTCCCGCTGAGCAGGGAGCTCAATATAGGGCTCGATCCCAGGACCCTGGGATCATGACCTGAGCAAAAGGCAGATGCTTAATGACTGAGGCACCCAGACTCCCCAAATAAATAAAATCTTTTAAAAAAGAAAAGAAAATGGGGGTGCCTGGATGGCTCAGTGGGTTAAAGCCTCTACCTTCAGCTCAGGTCATGATCTCAGGGTCCTGGGATCGAGCCCCGCATCGGGCTCTCTGCACGGTGGGGAGCCTGCTTCCCCCTGTCTCTCTGCCTGCCTCTCTGCCTACTTGTGATCTCTGTCTGTCAAATAAATAAATAAATCTTTAAAAAAATGATTTTAATTTTGATGAGGTCCAATTTATCACTTTTTATTCTTCTTTTGTGGATTATGCTTTGTTAACTTTTGCATATGGTATGAGGTAAGGGTCTAAAGTTGTTATTATTGTTATTTTGCAAGTAGATATCCAATTGTCCCAGCACCATTTGTTGAAAAGGTTATCTTTTCCTCACTGAATTTCCTTGGCACCTTTGTCAAAAATCAATCGACCATAAATGTGTGAATTTATTTCTGGACTTTGTTCTGTTCCACTGACCTATGTATCTATCCTTATAGCAATACCACATGGCCCTTATAGCAATACCACATTACTGTAGATCTATATTACATTTTGAAATCAAGTAGTATGTATCCTCCAACTTTGTTGCTTTTCAAAATTTTGGCTGTCCTGGGTCCTTTGCATTTCCATATACATTTTAGGATCAGCTTATTAATTTCTATAAAAATAAGACTGATAATTTTGATAAAGTTTGGGTTGAATCTACAGATCAATTTTGGGGAGACCTTTGAATCCTCAAAAATTATTTGCTAAGCACACATCAGCAAAGATGGGCTGTTGAGATGATGAGAAAAAGAAAGTGACTGGAAGAAGGACAATCTTCACTGGGAAGTCCCTGGGTGAAGTGAGACAGAAGACTCCATGAGAGGCCACATTCTTCTTCCCACTAGCAAATTTTAGAAAGGGGGGCTGGTGGCCCAAAAGGAAATGAGTCAGCAGCAATCAGCTTGAAACCAAGGTTTTCAGACCTTCTGGAACAAGAGCCTTTGTTCTAAGATTTCACTTGCTATTCCCTGAGAGCATTATAAGGGCTCTGCCTTAGAGAAATAAATAATACCCTGGCTCCCGACCACAGGAGATTGATCACTGACCCCATAGTTACCGTAGCATGGTCAAAGTGAGGTTCATAGTGACCGCCAATTCCATAATTCACCACCTGGAGATACTCTGCATAGGGAGGCTGGACATCAAGTCCCGTGAGGGCACCAATGCGATGGTCAAGGGTAACCAGCAGGGGGTCAACGGTGTCCTTCAGCCAGGCACTAAAACACACCACGGGTTGTAGCATCAATGATTTGATGCCAGAAATGACTATGTCTGTGAATGAATGAGTTGTATCAACTGCCGGAAAGAAGGATGGAAGGAAGGAAGAAAGGAAGGCAGGCAGGCTGAAGAAAGAGCATAAGCACAGACATGGAGGTATAACAATATTCAGTCTGTACAAGTGTGGGAGCATTTTGTCTATGAAAGAAGTAATAGGAGACAAGGCTGGAAAAGTACGTTCAGGACATAACGTAAAAAGCTGAGGATGCCATGGTCATAAAACTGGTCTTTGTGGGTAGTAGATAGTAAGTGAAGGTTCATGGGCAGGAAAGTGATTTGGTGACAAGTTCACTGGTGACCTCTGAAGACCAGTTCCAGTGAAGTTGTGAAGACAGAACCAAAATTCAAAGGGATACAGAGTGATGGCAGGGAAAAAAGAGGAGGCAGTGGGGGTCTCAGGTTCTTCACCTGGAAAGTAAAGAGAATAATACCATCTACTCCCTTAAAAGCAATGAATCTAGGGGAGCCTGGGTGGCTCAGTGGGTTAAAGCCTCTGCCTTCGGCTCAGGTCATGATCCCAGAGTCCTGGGATCGAGCCCCGCATCGGGCTCTCTGCTGAGTGGAGAGCCTGCTTCCCTTCCTCTCTCTCTGCCTGTCTCTCTGCTTAATTGTGATCTCTGTCCGTCAAATAAATAAGTAAATAATCTTAAAAAAAAAAAAAAGAAAAGAAAAGAAAAGAAAAAGCAATGAATCTAAGCAGAATCAGATTTTCTCTAGACCTTCATATATCTCCTAGTATACAAGGTCAATAAATGTACCAAACCAAAGAAGTTTAAGGTTAAGCCAAATGATTCTGAATCAAAGCTTTCATTATTCACTTCACTTCCCAGAAAACAAAACTATCCACTCATCCTCAGGTCTGGCCTCTCCCCAAAGATGCTGTTGTCACTGTCTCCCATGGCTCTGATGGGGACTCATCCTCTTACTGATCATAAGTCCTGTCTTTACAATACAAATCAAGGACTGCAGGGGGGTGGGGGCAGGAGCTGAGCGGAGAGAATAAAGCTGGGCTCTCACAGCTGAATCTGCCTCTAGAAGCCATCAGGTCCAGAGATTCCAGCCCCCCTTCTTGCCTGAATGTTGGCAAGTCATGCTTTGAATATGAGTCAGGAGGTGGGAATGGAACCTTATAAAGTCAAATTCCAAATGGGAATAGAACTGAATTCTCTGGAAAAGCAATCCTGGTGAGGAAAACATCTACACACCTAATTCTGGATCCCAGCATAGAAGCTTTGTCAAGTCTTTCCCTAAGGGCCTCCTCATTAAGTCCTCAGACCCTATAACAACCTGTGAAATAGCCTTGGGTGAGGGGAGTAGAAATTTCTTCCTCTCAACAAGAATGTGCAGACATAAACATGAACTATGGGTTCTCTAGCAGCATCTCCGAATGGCTGTTGCTGACCTTCAGTCAGCTGTGCCACAGGCCCAGGGCAGGCAGCAAGTATGACCAGAGTCCCTGTCATGGAAGGACCCCTCTTACCTTTTGCTGATGCGGTACTCCACTGGCAACTGCTTTTCCCCTGATGCCACCACAGATCTCTGTAGCTGAAGCGGAGGCCGTAAGAGAAAGTACAAGTTATGATGTGAAGGGAAGGGCTCCATTATTTCCACAGACATGCCCCCTCTTCAAAGTAAACCTAACAATCGCCAGTTCCTCCCTAATTTAAAATATTTTGCACATGCTACTAATTTAGTGATAGCTATTGATCTCAAAAACAAAAGCTAGTAAGTGACCAAAAAATCTGTCTTGAAAATAACCTTGCTTGCTGAACTAAAATAAAGTGGTATTTGAATCCCTTCTGCATCTGAGACTGAGTTCTGTCAGAACAGGGACTGCTTCTCACTCATCTTTGTATCCTAGTGGCACAGGGTCTGGCCTACGGTAAGCACTTAGTGTTTGTCATGTTAACTGAACACCTCCAACGAGGAAAAACTCTCCACCCTCAGGTGTAGCCCACTCCCCTGAACAATTCTGACAAAACCCTTCCTTACAAAGAATCAAAATCTGTTTTGCTGCAACCTCCCTGACTATGTGGGGGGAAAAAGTCCCAAAGAGGTTCAATGTAACCAATTTCACTAAATGTTTCTATTTTGTTCTGAATGTCTAGATATGAATTTTAAATTCTTTTTATATAAAGTGGCTTCTAACTGCAAAGGCACTGTACCAGGTACAGAAAGAGAAAGATTTACATAAGGATGTGTCTGCTTCTGCATCTGTCATCAAAATGTCAGCTCCAAGAGAGCAAGTCTTTTGTCAGTGCTATGTCCCTAGAGTCAAGAGAAGCCTGGCAGGGGCAGGTGCTCAATATTGGTGAACGGAGCAAATGAATGAATGATTGAACCAGAGTCCTGTGCTTAATGACCCAGCCCTGGAGCTTCACATGCCATCAGAGCAGAGCACGAGGCAATGAACTGCACAAGACACACACCCTTTCCCTTCTTGGGGGCGTCTATCATATTACTATTCCTGCTGCTAAACCAGGTAGACAAATTTGGAAAAGTCTCTTTGTTTCCTTGAACCTGTTTCCCCAGCTATAAAATGCAGCATGTGAACAACACCTTCTTGGGGGTTCCTTTCAGCCTATCCTCCTATGGTATCAGGATGCAGGGAATCAGTAGGCAACTGATAATGCCTCTGTCTAGTCCTTCACTCAGCATCCTCCCCTGAACCCCTCGCAGAGGAGAGAGGAGAGGTTCTTAGAGGAGTTGCTACCTTACATTCTTCTAGGGTAACATCAGTGGTTTAAAGAAAAATCTTAGGGAATCTCCATTCCATCCTCGTCCCCATTAAGACTTAACTCCTTTAACCCTTATTTATCGTACACCAGCAAGTCATTCACTTCTGGGGACAAATATCTACTGGTTGTTCTCTGTGCTGAGCACCATGCAGGGCACTGGAAACACAACATATGGAGTAGACATAAGTCATGTAATGGAGCCGTAATGGACAAGTCCAGGCCACTAAGAGAATATTAAGAAGGAACATCTCATCCCTTATGAGGGACAGGAAGGCTTCCCAGGATACCCAAAAGACAAATGGAATCAAACAGGTGAAAAGAGGCCAAGGGGAGAGTGATTTAGGCAGAGAGAAGAGTGTGCACAGAGGTTGAGGGAAGCATGCCCCGTTCATAGAGATCCAAGTGTTCAATGTGTCTGGGGCATCAAGTGCAAGGGCACAAGCTGTGGAGGGGCCAAAAGCAGCAGGTCAAGGAGTTTTATAACATTCAAGGGTTTAAAGCAAGGGCTTGATGTGGTCAGATGCAACCTTTTAAACAGTACTCTGGCTGCAATGGGCGTAATACAGGGCGAGGCATTTCAAGGACCGCCTATGATCCCTCCTAGATTATAATCTAGTTGAGGAGACAGGATGCTAACTCTTGAAATAGCTAGTGATACAAGACAACACAAAAATGGTACAATAAATTTAAAAAATTAAATACCAGACAACTTGTGACAAAAGCTTTGAGTTCAAAAAAGAGAGAGGTTATTATATGTGGCCCCAAGAAGTGCTCTGAAAAAAAATGTTCCTACTGAAAGAACCCACGAAAGTGGAGAGTGACGGGGCTAGTGGGCAAAGAGAGGCATGAGGCTTCCCTTGAGTCTTTAAGAATGGGTGGGATGTGGATAGAGGGAGAAGTGACAAGAGAGCAGTGTCTGGGATGGGAAGCATATGGAATAAATTCAAGCCTCAGGAGAGGAGGCTTCAGTGGCTTGGGTTGAATTTAGTTTCCATGCGGCAGCCCCACCCTCTGAGCCGAGGCTTATTCCCGGCAAAGCCCAAGACCAGACAGAGAGCAACGTCTCCACATCAGCATCTGGGCAGAGGGAGAGTGACAAAGTCTTTGCCTGCCAAATAGACGACCTGGCCCTGACGGACTGCGGGGTGGGCTGCCTGTCCTGCTACCATGACAACAGAGTTGTTCTAAGGAAAAAGTAGCTGCTGGCCAAATACTACCACTGGCTCACTGAGATGTCAAAGCTGTTGAAGATATTTTGTTCCAATTGACCAGTGGAGCTTAATGCTCTCAAAAATTGCACAAAGATTCCAGACCTCACTGGAGGGGCTCCTGGATGAGATGACTATTGCTACTCTTATCCCTCCAATCCATGTCTATTGTCAGAATCTTCCTTAAAATCAACAGGCCTGATCATGCCAATCTCCTGTTTAAACTGTCCAAGAGCTCCCCGCTGCCTCCGGGATAAAATCCAAGCTCCCCAGCACAGTACTTATGACACTTCCTGACTATGTCTCCCCATTTATCCTCATCTCCGATCACCTCCCGCCCCAACCCTTGCACGCTTGCGCCAGCAACCTGCACCCCGTTCTCTGAACGCATCTCATGTGGGGTCTTTGCACGTATTGTTTCGTCTTCCTCCCATACCCTTTGCCACCCTGTTACTCTGATGAATTTCACATCCACCGGGAAGCCTTCTGTTTTTCCCTCCCTTCCCATCTGCTCTTCACCCATCTGCCTTTCCCTCACAGGAAGGCTCACTTTTTGTTGCCGCCATAGCACGCACAGCTCCCTGCACACACCTCTACTAGGGCGCCTAGCACCGCGGACTGTAAATATCTGTTTTCCCCCATTATGCTGTGAGCTCCTACAGGAAAAGGGCCTACGTAGTATATCTCTGCGAATGTCCCGCACTCGGTACAGTGTCTGGTGCACAGCAGGCTCAGTTCTGTTGACAAGTGACCAAACGACCACTTGGATGAACAGGGCACCCTCAAGGGCATGATGACATAAGGAATTCTGAAACAGCCATCTAAAGAGGCAGCATGCTTACACTGATGAGGTCGGCGTGTTATTTTTCTAAATATCTGCCATCCTTCCTGGGCAGGGATTAAATGTCCTCTTCCCCTTGGCATCAAGGTTGGCACCGCAGCTCGAAGAGCCTTCCCTGTAGGAGCATTAGACACACTCTCCCTGTTGACTGCAGCGGTGGCCCCAAGCTTTGTCTCAACCAATGAGACAGGGCAGAGGCAGAAGCTTTAGGAGCCAGCTGGTAGTTTGCCATCTCTGTCTTTGTCTCCTGTCAGACTGGAGATGTCCCAAATATAGGCGGCTCTGTCAGGCTGGGTCTCCAAGTGAAGACCGTTCTGCCCCCCCAACTGCAGCCAGCTCAAGACAGACACATAGTGTAAGTAAGCAGCAAAACTTTGTTGTTGTTGTGTCTGAGATGTGGGGGCTATTTGTTACTGACCATAACTTAGCCTAAGGCGATACGAGAAGGCAGAATAACAGAGCAGCCATCAATGTACTAAGTTCCAGGGTTGGCTCCAGCTACCTGCCTGACCTTCATCAAGTCCCTTTCCCTCTCTGGGCCTCAGTTTCCTCTTTAACAAAATAATCTAGCTAAACTAGATAATCTTTCCTCTCTGAAATTCTGTAAATTTGCACTAGGATATCACTCCTTGTCCACCACTTCCCCCATTTAAAAAAAAAAATTTTCTACCCATTATGTGGAATGATTGACATTGGGGAGGAGGGGTCCTTTTGATCTTTTTTAGGTTATATTGACATATAATGATATGCACAGATCTCAAGTGTACCATTTGCTGAATTTTCACAAATGTACACAGCTATGTACTCCACATCCCTAACAAGATATTGAGAGCACATTTTCAACATCCCAGAAAATGCCCTTGTCCCTTTCCCCAGCCAATCCCCTCCCTCCAAAAGCAATGACTTCTGTGATTTTTTTTCACATTGATTTGTTTTATGGAAGGGCTGGCATTCTGAATTCCTGGACTGGTAAAGCATATAGTTGTTCAGGCTGACTGTTCTCACATTCCTGAACTCCAGGCATGTGATGACACAAAGCGAAGCTCTTGGCAGGCTTTGGGGTTACTCACCCACGGTTCTGCAAGCCCTCTAATCTTCTGAGCCTCCACGTCACTGATGAAGTCATGGTAGAGAACAACATAGGGCTCCAAGTGGATGACCTCCTTCCGGATGGGCTGGAGCAGCAGGTAGGGGCTTGAGTTTGTCTCATAGGAGCAGTAAAGGCTAGGGATCTGGTAGTGAATAGGCTGGAAGGAAAAACTAGAGTCAGTATAAGAGATGAAGGGTTTAGGAGAAGAAGCCAATGTAGGGAACTATGGCATAAAAAAAACTGGTATGTGGGAGATTGAGAATGTGGTCACTCTGATGCTGTCCAAATGAGCTTTACATTTCTAATCCATCAGCCTTTTCCCCTCACATCATTCCAATGCTACCTTCTCTTTCTCTGGGTAAGCCTATTCCCCCTTTTCTCTTTCCCTGAGGACTCCTACCTGGGATCCCAGGGTCTGACATAACCCCTCGTAGGTGTCTCTGGTCTGCAGGTGGGGAACATTGGGCCTCTGGATGACAGCCTCAGCTACCACCTGGTTGGGGCTCTCTGCCAAAAGTCTTTCATATTTCAACACATTTCTGGCCACCCTCTTATTATCTGGGCCTGGAAGAAATCAGAGCAGGGGATAATACAGATTAACAAACAATGGTCTCAGGGAGTGCTGCCAAGGTTTCCTATAGCTTCCCAGTCACACACAACCAGCCAATGGCCACCCTGAAAAGCTCCCGTGTCCATGCACAGGAGGATATAAGGTCCTCACTCCCAGAAGAGTACCTGTATTAAGAAAGATCGAGTTAGGTCCAGTAGGTCTGAGGGTGCAAAGGACTTTGGGAAGGAAAGTGGTACTTAACACTGTTAGATCAAGGGATCATAAGGATGGCAGCTCTAGGATAGTGTGATGGTAAGTTTTATGTATTAGGAAGAAGCTTCCTAACTCATTCCTTTCTTCCTTCCTTTATTCATTTACCCATTCAATAAATCTTCAGTGAAAATCTACAAGGTACTGAGTACTGTGTTAGAGGCTAACCTCCCAGAGTTTGGAGCCTAATGGAGAAAAGCTACATTAAATAACTACTCACAATGAAACCCATAAATGCCATGAAAGAGAAGTCCAGAGAGCCAGAGCCTAAAGCAGAGAGACCCAACCTATTCTTCCCTAGAGCAGTGAAAGCTAATCCATTTCCCAGACTATGAGATCCTTCAAAATTCCCAACTGGCCTACATACAGAGCAGTGCAGGGTGAGACAGAGGGGTTCTAGGCTTTGGTTCTAGCCTGAGTTCCCCCTGGGGTCTTGTGTCTTATCTGTACCCACCTGTTGGTGCCCACTGTGGCTATAAGAGGTCCATGGGCTGGCAGCTACCCATGGCCTGCTAGCCTCTGTGCCTGAGTTTTAGTGCCTCTCAGAAGGATGTGCTGGATTGTTCTAATGATCCCAAAGCATTGTTCTCTGAGGAGCTCAGTGTGCCTCTAACTACCACCACCACACCCCTGGCAAAAGTTACCAATTTTTTTTGTAACAAGAGACAAAATGAAGTTAGGGAGAATAGAAGTAATGGCCCCAAAACCCCAGTGAAAATACTACAAAGCCAGAAATAGAACTGGTAATTTTAATTTGCTTTGTCCTATTCCACCTATAACTGCACATGGTTTGGGTTCTCTGGGACAGGCAGAAATTTTAATAGCCAAACATAAAGAAATAAAGAAGGGCTGGGTTATCATTTTGCCTGTAGTAATTGCCCACATGTCTCCAGACCATATGGCTACTTCCACATCCTACTGTTTGCCCAGTTTCCAGAATAGAATAATGTTACTAAATGGATTCATTAAAAAGCAATAAATACATACAACTGTGAAGTCCTATGTGAAACACTTTATAAATATTAAAATATCACAGTGATTATTTACTTACTTTAGTATCTCAGTATTTTATTAAAGGAAAACCTGGGAAGCCAGCTTCCACCAAAATTTTAACTAAAAATATCCAAGCAGAGAACTAGGCTGGGAAATCTTGCTCCTGTTCTACTCTGGTGATGTGCTGTGTGAGAAGGGTCGAAGCTGAACCCTGCACTAACCGAGCAGGGTGCTTGATGGCCAAGCGAGCTCTGGTTTAAAGGGAAGAACTGATATCTCTGTGGAAACAGCCAAAATAAGTAATCCCACGGAGTCACTCCCCTTACACACACAGCTCTCACTGACTTCATGCGCGCCCAGTCCTGGCCTTGTTCCCCACTGGAGCAGCACTAATGTATACCTGGCTGTGAGTGGAAGAGGAAAGGGACAGACTGATACTTCCTTAGCATTTTCCCACAAACCAAAAAACTTTCCCCTGATATATTGATCAGTAGCTAAGTAAGATTCAATCCAAAATTAGAAATGTGGCTTGGATTATAAAATTAGAGAAATAAAAACACATAGCTGTCTTTTCCTTGCAGGGATTAAGGGCCAGGAGCAGAAGGGATTTCCCAGTGAATCAGAGCCATGGCTCATTGATCTTCTATCATTACGTACTGTAGAGAAGAAACTCTCGGGAAAGGCTGAGGGCACACGAAACATTGCCAGCCTATAAAACAAAAAGAAAGAAAAGGAGGCGTTAGCCACACTGAGGATATCTTCTTTGACCAAATCATTAAATGGACTAAAAAAAAAACTCCTCAAACTCAACACACACAAAACAGATAATCGTATCAAAAAATGGGCAGAAGATATGAACAGACACTTCTCCAATGAAGACATACAAATGGCTATCAGACACATGAAAAAATGTTCATCATCACTAGCCATCAGGGAGATTCAAATTAAAACCACATGGAGATACCACCTTACACCAGTTAGAATGGCCAAAATTAACAAAACAGGAAACAACATGTATTGGAGGGGATGTGGAGAAAGGGGAACCCTCTTACACTGTTGGTGGGAATGCAAGTTGGTGCAGCCACTTTGGAGAACAGTGTGGAGATTCCTCAAGAAATTAAAAATAGAGCTTCCCTATGACTCTGCAATTGCACTACTGGGTATTTACCCCAACGATACAGATGTAGTGAAAAGAAGGGCCATCTGTACCCCCATGTTTATAGCAGCAATGGCCACGGTCGCCAAACTGTGGAAAGAACCAAGATGCCCTTCAACGGACGAATGGATAAGGAAGATGTGGTCCATATACACTATGGAGTATTATGCCTCCATCAGAAAGGATGAATACCCAACTTTTGTAGCAACATGGACAGGATTGGAAGAGATTATGCTGAGTGAAATAAGTCAAGCAGAGAGAGTCAATTATCATATGGTTTCACTTATTTGTGGAGCATAACAAATACCATGGAGGACAAGGGGAGTTAGAGAGGAGACGGGAGTTGGGGGAAATTGGAAGGGGGGTGAACCATGAGAGACTATGGACTCTGAAAAACAATCTGAGGGGTTTGAAGCGGCAGGGGTGTGGGAGGTTGGGGGAACCAGGTGGTGGGTATTAGAGAGGGCACGGATTGCGTGGAGCACGGGGAGTGGTGCAAAAACAAGGAATACTGTTATGCTGAAAATTAAAACAAAAACAAAAACAAAAACAAACTATAAAATACTCTTACCACCAGTAGACAATAAGACTCACTGAAATGAGCAGCAGACTAGAAATGTAGAGGTTCTCCGTTCTAATTCAGCATTTTCACCCCTAATGCAACTCAGGTCTCCTCAGTGTCCTCATTTTACAAATGACTCATTCCCACCCTTACCAGGGAAGGTAGAAACATAAATGAAAATAAACTTTCTTAAAGTGCCTCAAATCTTAAAGCATGCAAAACCACATAACTGGAAGGTGGTGTTATTTTGGTATATTTCATTATTAAATTTAACATGAAACTATAAAAACCCTAGTAAAAATATAATTTGTTCTCCAGGCTCAGTCCTTCCTATAGTCTACGAAGGTAGCAGGAGGGAGCCAAAGGAAGAACTAAACCTGAAACATTCCCACTGCATAGTAATGACCTCTCCTTGCCACTGCCATTTGACCTTGAGCTACACATGTTCAGAAGTACACAGGGGCTTTCCGGACAAACTGGGGGAAAGAACCCAGTGTAGGTGGGCTGCCATCCTGCCCTGGGCGCCAAGGAATGATGACGAACTAATAGAATCTTATATCCTTCTGGTCATTTCATTGTTCTGTGCTAAAAATTCATGTTTCAGGGCGCCTCCGTGGCTTAGTTGGTCAGATGTCTGCCTTTGGCTCAGGTCATGATCCCAGGGTTCTGGGATCAAGCCCTGCATCAGGTTCCCTGCTCAGCGGGGAGCCTGCTTCTCCCTCTCCCTCTGCTGCTCCCCCTGCTTGTGCTCACTCTCTCAAATAAACAAAGCCTTTAAAAAAAATTCATGTTTAATGACAAAAGCAACAATAAGCACACTATGAAACATAAGAGACAGGAAAAAGAAATGGTCTGTTGAAACCCAGGGGCTCCAAGCACTTCAGATGACATAGAGCATGTACACATTCACATTTGTTACACATTTTCATATCCTGATTGTTTTACTCCACATTGTCATCAGGGGGACTTTTTATATCATTTCATAGTCTTCGGAGATGGCATATTTTAACTGTGGTAAGAAACACACAACTTAGGGACACTTGAGTGACGCATTTGGTTAAGTGTACGACTCTTGGTTTTGGCTCAGGCCGTGATCTATGGTCATGAGATTGAACCCTTCAAGCAGCTCCACACTGAGTACGGAGTCTGCTTGAGATTCTCTCCATCTCTCTCTGACCCTCCCACTAATGCTCTTTTCCTCTCTCTCTCTCTTAAATACATCCATGATTCTCAAAAACAACAACAACAGGTAGCTTGGGTGGTTCAGTCATTGGGCATCTACCTTCGGCTCAGCTCATGATCCCAGGGTCCTGGATCAAGCCCTGCATAGTGCTCCCTGCTCAGCGGGAAGACTGCTTCTCTCTCCCCCACTCTCCCTGCTTGTGTTCCCTCTCTCACTGTATCTCTGTCAAATAAATTTTTAAAATCTTAAAAAAAAACCTCACAACATAAATTTACCATCTTAACCATCTCTAAGTGTACAGTTTGGTAATGTTAACTACATTCACATTGTTGTGCAGTCAATCTCCAGAATTTTTCCATCTTGCAAATCTGAAACCCTGGACCCAACAAACAACTCTCAATTGCCCCCTTCCTTTAGTCCCCGGTAACCACCATTCTACTTTCTGTCTCTATAAATTTGATTCCTCTGGATACTTCATATAAGTGCAATCATACAGTATTTGTCTTTTTGTGACTGGCTTATTTCATTTAGCATAATATCCTCAAAGTTCATCTATGTTGTAGCATGTGTCAGAATTTCCTTTTTTTTTTTTTAAAGATTTTATTTATTTATTTATTTGAGAGAGAGAGAGAGCATGCACAGAGGGAGAGGTGGAAGGAGAAGCAGACTCCATGCTGAATAGAGAGCCTGACACTGGGCTCAATCACAGAACCACAAGACTATGACCTGTGCCAAAGGCAAATGCTTAACTGACTGAGCCACCCAGGCACCCCTAAGAATTTCCTTCTTTCCTAAGGCTGAATACTATTTTCTTATATAGAGAGACCACATTTTTAATAGCTGCATTTCATTCTACCTAAAAGCTATATCACAGATGACCTATACATATAGATTGTTTGCAGTTATTTAATCCATTAGTTACTCTGTTCAATACTTAACAGAGGGATACTTAAGTAATGTATTGGTAACATCAGATTATTAACTCAAGGTTATGGCTTTTCAAATTGTTTTGAGATGAAGAGAACTAAAATACAACTTTACGTATTTTTAAACTCAAGGGCTCTTTCATGAGATAAAATTAGATTTTATCAAGAACAAAGCTACATTTGGGGCACCTGGGTGACTCGTTAAGCGTTTGCCTTCGGCTCAGGTCATGATCCTAGGGTCCTGGGATCAAGCTCCACATCGGGCTCCCTGCTCAGTGGGGAGTTTGCTTCTCCTTTACCCTCTGCTCCTCTACCTGCTTGTGCTCTCTCTCTCTCAAATGAATGAAGAAAGTCTTTTAAAAAAAAAAAAAGGAAAAAATAAAAAAGTTATTTTTGAATGGAATGTGTACACTATATATAATGTTACATGAACAAGGTGAATGTACGCTTGTAGTGTATAATATAATAATAGCTTACATTTGTTGAGTGCCCATGTTATGAACAGTGTTAAGGGCTTTACATGTATTAGCTCATTTATTCCTCATGACAACCCTTTGAGGTGAGCATTGAAGGAAAGCAAAATAAGCCACCCCAAAATATGCCTCTTTGGCATAAGGATTATTTTGAGCTATTTTGAGAAATGGCAGACATAGGAGAAACTCTGAAAACCAGAGAAGCTACCCTTTTGTGAGAGAAATTTGTATTTATAAAGGAGTCCTCCATTTGTGTCTCCCTCTGTGTACCTGGAAAAGAAGGATGACTCTGAATCACAAGAGAATCTTTTTTTTTAAGGTATATTTATTTATTTTAGAGAGAGAGAGAGCGTGTGTGAGTGGGGGGGCGGGGGCAGAAGGAAATGGAGAGAAGGCTCAAGCAGACTCCACACCCAGCATGGAGGCTGACACAGAGCTTGATCTCAGACCCTGAGATTACCACATGAGGTGAAACCAAGAGTCAGCCACTTAACCAACTATCACTCAGGCCCCTTGAATCACAAAAGAATCTTATCAATGGAGAAAGCTCACTTAAATCTGCATAACAACCTTACCCTTGTTGGCATTTCCTGGTAACCCCCCAAAATTGGCCTCTCCCCATACCTTTCTTTCTACTGTATTTAGCTGGAAATGGTATTTAAGGTGGAGGCTTAGGCCACTTCAAGGAGTTTCTCATTCTTCCGCCCCACCTCGCGTGTATTTTTCCTCTTATTAATCTGTTTTTTATTGCAAGGATGTCTCAGCCAAGCGCTCAGAAGATTAAAGAATTACTTCCTGCTCCCCCCACTTTCTAACAGCATCATTATTATTCACCTTTTAAAGATTTGAACCCAGGTCAGTCTGACTTCGGAGACTGTGGTTTAATCACTACGCAACTCTCTCATTAAAAATTATTGAAATAATTTTTTACTAAAATATATTATTATATAAGTATTTACTTATATAATATAAGTATTTATATTATAAGTACTTATATAAATAAGTATTTACTAAAATACTTATTTATATAAGTATTATATGTTATATGATATTATATATTACATGTAATATTTTCATAGTATAATTATATATCACATATTTTATATGATAATGAAAGATCCACAGAGGGACAACTATCCCAAATTTATAAGGGCTAAAAAGGGACCATAACTGTCTATGAGACAATGCCCGATGTGTTCTATTACTGTCGTATAAAAAAATGTGCTGTAAGAGCACAAAGGAGTCTGAGAAGACTGAGGAGAATTGAGGAAGTCTTCACAAGTAGGTGACATTTGAGCTATGCCTTGTGAGATGAATAAAAATTACCAGACAAAGCACAATTGTGGAAAGGGAGAGTCTACCAGTGAGCGGAGGAGAAACCTGAGTCATCAGAGGGTAAAAAAGCCAAAACCAGTCCTCAGGCGTTGCATTTGAAGCTCTGTCTCTCAGGGTAAGCTGCTTGAGTTCATCTTCGCCTAGTCTCTGGGTCAATTCTGTTTTCTTCCTCTATTAAAACCCAATTTCTTCTTGCCTTTGTTGTTCTACAGTGATTCTATTAGAGCTTTAATACAGAGCAATTGAGCAGGCGCATTAGGAAGAGCACCCTGGAAAGTCTTACAACAAAGACCCACTTACCAGGAACTTCCATGAAAGGCACAGGCCCATTTGCTACTCTGAGAATAAATCTGTTTTGGCAGCAACATGTGGGTTTGGACCACCCATGTCCTCCTCCCTTTTCTCAGGAAAAAGGGGAAAGAGAAAGGAACGTAGGGAGCAGAAATGGTTTATTAGCTTTGGAAACTCTAAGGAATTGGCTCTGTAAACTATATTTCCAGCTTATTCTTGAAGACTATACAATTCTGGTGGGAAACAGATTAGCTATATAAAAGGATGGCAGATCGCCCTACTCAGGAAATGAGCTTCCACGAGAGGATCTACAACAGCTCATAGGTCAAGTGCCAAGGAAAAGCAATCCCTGGAGGAGGCGCTGAGCGTCACTATGAACCAGTGACACCATCTCGATAGCCAGACACTAGTCATAGTTACAGTTGGACTCAGCTGCAGATGGGAGAGGATAATCTGCCCATGGTCCTTCTAGCTGGACATAGAATTAAATTGACATGAGACAGATTAACAGGAGAAAATCAAATGTAGTAGGCACATGTACGGGAATCCACATAGACACAAAATTCTAAAGACAGTGAGGCAACATGAAGCTTCTATGAGTTAAGAAGGGTAGAGTCAGAGGACACAAGGGGGAGAAAGTTCATCAGCAAGAAGGTGAAGGGAGATGTTTGGAGAAACATGGTTGCCCTATTGTGCAGAGTTCTTAGATCAAGGGGAGTCTCTGTTAATAGCTTTCTGCCTGTTATAGACTCTCCTTTCCAACATAAACTTGGCAGTTGCAAGGAGGCAGAGTGCTTTTCCTGCATCTGCTGGGTTTTGATTACTTTTAACTCAAAATAATCTTTATGCCAAAGTGGCCCATATTGGGACAGCCTGCCCTGGGCCCCTACCATAACTATCAAATTCTTCCTTGGATATTGGAAATATCATGACAGAACACCTGTGAGAAGACAGGAGCTGCTGACAGCGTAAAAGAGTGCTCTACATCAACTATGAACCCGTTAGACATTTGTAAATGCCCCTGCTGCACCACAGGTGGGGGAGCCTGCCTCCTACACAGAAGACAATGGTTTTAAAGCAGTCAAGGCGCTGGAAAGAGCACCGGACTAAGAGTAAGACAGACCTGGGCACTAATTCCAGCTCTATGAACTTCGTGACAAGTTAGGAATTTTTTGGAGATTTAGTTTACTCACATGTGAAATATGGAAATAATAAAACAACTGCCCTGCTTGACTCACATTTGGTCCTGTTGGGAAGATGAAATAAATTGAGACATGAAAATGTGTAGGAAATTGTCAAGCAGATATAAAGCACTATATTTGTTGTGATAAAAGTAGTGAGCCTCCCTTACTCCCCTACCTGGAAATAGGCAAAGGCCAAGTGATCCAAGGCATCCTCTAGACTTGCCTCATCCTCTGTCTTCCATTCTCCATAAGATCCTCGGAAGAGACTAACAGCCTCCTCCAGCCATGGAATGGCATGGTAGTAATCCCCCATGTCATACGCCACCTGTAGATAACATAAGTACCATCATTAAGCCTGAATCCACAGGTAGAGGAAAGGAAATGACAAAGAGTAGGAGGGCCTATAGAACACAAGCAGGCAAGTTTTCATCTCAAATTCATTTAAATTCAATTTATCAACCATCCATTATATCCAATGCATTGTTCTAGATGTAGCGAAGACACAAGGGTTCTTGCATTTAAGGAACTTATAATATGGGGAGAAGAAAGATATGAACTCAGTTAACTGTAATACTGGGCAAAATGCACCAATACTCAAAGGAAAAATGCATAATATGTCATGGAGGTAGAGAAGGGAGAGACTTGGGAATCTCAGAAGGCTTCATGGAAGAAGTGGCATCTGAGGTAGGCTTACCCTGAAGAAAGAAAAGGATTTCAATGAGCAGAGATTGAGAGGAAGAACATTTTAAAGTAAGGGAATGGCAGAAACAGAGCCAAAAGCAACTTGTGTTCAAGTTAGACACTGTGTTATAGCTTAAGGTGAGGAGAAGCAAGAAATGAACTTCAAAAGGTAGCATGGACTAAGTTAATTAGAGTTGTGAGTGTCAGGCTTTTAAAAAGATACTGCCGGTAGCAATGCGAGAAATGGACTGAATTCACTCATTTATTTATTCAATATTTACTGAGTATTTGCAATGTATCTGGTGATCCCTGACCTTAAAGAGCTTATAGTCATATGAGGGGCACAAGAGTAAATCAATAATTGCAACACAATGTATTAGACCCTCACGGGAATGTTCGAACAGCCCAGTGACTTTTTTCTATATTAAATGTTGGAAGGCGGGAATGTGGCAATGTGTACTAGAGCTTTCTCCTGTCTTTTAACAGCTTACAGTTAACTAGAATTCCAGCACTGCAGGTGGAATTTCCTGGAAGTAGATGTTGGAGACAGCATGGAATTATAAAATCACAGAGTTGGAAGCACTCTTACAAAAAATTCTAATTCTACTCTAACTTCCGACCGGCAAAAAGATAGGGCAGATCCTAGAGGTACTGAAACTCTGCAGTCTAAAACAGTAAATCAGCTTTTCTTCCAGGTCTGCCATTCATCTGCCATGTTATTTCTCTGATCCTTACTTTTCCTGTTTATGTAAAAAGGTTGAGTTGAAGAATGAGAGACAAAATGACTGAACTTTTTGTGCTAAGTTAACAATTTGTTTAAATTTTCCCAAGTCCCAAAAATATGGTAGATTGAGATAACTGGAATCCTTCCAAGAAAAAAGACTTGGAACTTTTGAATAAAATATAACAAATATTTTATGATATATTTTCAAGAAAGAATGGAAAATACCCAGATACCAGAAACGAAAAAGGAGCTAAAAACCTCAGCAATGAGCTTAAGAGCAGATGCTGAAGCTGCTTAGGATGGGGGCAGTGTTAGTAATCCCGGTACTTAGCAAAATTTGGTTATACTGCCCACATGAGCCCCCCCTATACCTCCCAAACCTAGGCACTAGAACAAAGACACACTCATAAAACTGAAATCCATGAAAATCTATACCTTAAAGGAAAGGTAGACCAGAAAAAAATCTACCCATTGTTGCAAAGAGTCAAGAAAACTGGTTTGTTTCTGTCTGGATATTGTTCAGGGGAAGCAAAATGTCTCCTTAAAATATTCACAGTCTTGAGCCTATGTTTCATGTGAGTTTAGGGTTTGAATCTGCATTATTCATATAGCTCAGGAAACTCCAGGCCAAGAAATCAATATCATAATGGATCTAAGGTCAGTGCAAATCCAAACCACAATGAGATATCACCTCTTGCCTGTTAGAGTAGCTATTATAAAAGGACAAGAAATTGTGCTGGCAAGGATGTAGAGCAATAGTGCTATGCACTGTTGGCAGGAACGTAAATTGGCACAGCCAATGTGGAAAATAATATGGAGGTTCCTCAAAAAATCAAAAACAGAAGTACCTTTTGATCTACCAATTCCACTTCTGGTATTTATCTAAATAAAATGGAAACACTAACCCAAAAAGATATGCACCTCCATGCTCATTGCCAGTATTATTTACAACAGTCAAGATATGGAAACAACTTAAGTGTCCATTGATGGATGAATGGATAAAGAAATGTCACACACACACACACACACACACACACACACACACACACACACACACGATGAAATATTATTCAGCCCTAAAAATGGAAAGTTGCCACTTGCAACAACATGGATGGACCTTGAGGGTATTACGCTAAGTGAAGTAAGTTAGACAGAGAGAGACAAATACCATACGATCTCACTTAAACGTGGAATCTAAAATAAAAACACAATAACAAAAACCCGAGCCTATAGATACAGAGAACAGACTGGTTGCCAGAGGTGGGAAGTAGGGGGAGAGTGAAATGGGTGAAGGGGGTCAAAAGGCACAAACTTTCTATTATAAAATAAATAAATCACACAGATATAATGTACTCCAAAAAAAAAAAAAAAAAAAAGGAATCTAAGGCCAGTGATACCACCAGAGTACTGGAAAAAGAAAACCCAGAACACTTTGGAGTGATATTCCCACAACTCCAGTCACAGAGATTCTTCTAGATGGGGAAAATAATCCTGCTAAAAATAAGCTCACAAACATAATAAATCATATCAGGAAATAATCAGTCATGAGCAAGAGTCAATAGACATGACCGTGGCATAGTACAATTAGACAACTAAGAATTTCAGAAACTAGAAAGGCTGGTCTGCTTTAAAATAATCCATGGAGGAGGAAATTAGAGATGTGTAGATGAAATAAATTTGGCCACAAGTTAATAATTATTGAAGCTTCTTCTTTGACCCGGCAAGGCCACTCCCAGAGAAATAAAAACAATTGTTCACAGAAAGACAAGAACGTTAATAGCAGCTTTATTCACAGTAGCCCAGGCTGGAAATAGTGCAAGTATCCATTCCTAGTAGACTGGATAAACAGTATGTAGTATACTCATACAACGGAATACTACTCAGCAATAAAAAGGAATGAACTGTTAATAAATGCAACAGGTGGATAAACTTTACAGATCCAGTGTGCTGAAAGAAGCTGGACTCAGGATAGTACACATATATTGTATGGTTCAGGACAGTTCCTGGGCACCCAGGCAAGGGTTGAGTGGAAGGGAGGGGTCAGGAATGGTAAGGAGAAAGAAGAGGGGGGCTTTATTGAGCTATATGTAAATTTATTTTTTAATATTAACCTTAATGCCTTTTGTTTTACATAAATTCCTTTTTAAAATTTGAAATGAACATTGCAAAATTTTAACATTTCATCTCAATTATAGATATAATTGCTTCTTATATTATTTTATGTAGTTTTCTTATATTTGAAATGTTTTATCTTTTAAAATAAGTGAATCAAGGAGCGCCTGGGTGGCTCAGTGGGTTAAAGCCTCTGCCTTCAGCTCAGGTCATGATCCCAGGGTCCTGGGATCGAGCCCCGCGTCGGGCTCTCTGCTCAGCAGGGAGCCTGCTTCCTTCTCTCTCTGACTGCCTCTCTGCCTACTTGTGATCTGTCTGTCAAATAAATAAATAAAAATCTTTTAAAAAAAATAAAATAAAATAAGTGAATCAAGACAAAAATAAAGATGGCCGGTGAGGGTTTCAGGAAGGCACTTACTGCATTTTCAATATATGGTTTTAGTTTCAGAAAGGCTTCACAAATGAAGTGTATATTGGTACCATACACAGAACTATTTTACCTGGCTGAAATTTAAATTAGCCATGAACATGATGATTGAGCTGATTCCATTCAGAATCCTAGAGAAGGGAAAATGGTACATAGAGAGGCTTAGGGCAACCCACCCTGCACTAATTTGGAAGACTGATCTCTAAAACTTAAAATCAGGGCACATGAGGCCCAGTCTCAGATATGCTAATGAATACCGCAGGGGCTGGGAAAATTTACTTTCCTGTAATACACATCTTCAAAATTAAAAAGGACTTACTCCATTACTTCTTGTGGCAAAGGCTAACAAAGAATATATTGTAAAATAACCTCAAGTGTGCTTATAAGTTATGATCAAAGATCAGTTAAATTTCTCATATGGAAGGTTCCTGAAGTCTATTTCCTCAAGTAATGTTAAAGTGAATGGCCTCAGCTTTTTGACACTACCTTAATCCAATACTTCTAAATGCTCAGGAAATGTTGCAAGGGATTCCAGAAAGTCTCAGGAAGCTGAGTTTTCGTGACCTTACCTCACATCTCCCTCTCTTCTCCCCTTCCCCAACCTTGAACCCTGCTTCTCCTTTCCACCCAGCCATTTGTCTGTTGGAAGGGCGCTACTGTTAGGGTGACCCCAGGACCATTTTTCCCAGTCCCAAATTATGTCTGTCATCTGGCCATAACTAGTAACACTCCCTTTACTCTCCAGAATGTCCTGCGTATGTGATCACCTTAGTTATTATGGAAAGAACATGGGACTCAGGGTTAAAAGACCCAGGTTCAGAATTTATTTCTGCTACTTAAAATTGTGTAACCTTAGGCAGATTACTTACCATGTCTGACCTTCGGCTTCTTCATCTGAAAATGGGGAATTATACCAAATTTCCAAGTTTGCTGGAAGGACTTAACGCATGTAAAAGCAATCAGGATATAGTTCCTTTATCCACAAGAAACAAGGGCTGAGCGCTTCGGTCTCTCTCTCTGGATACCGTTACCTTGCCAACTTGGAAGCAGTCATCTGCTGTGAGGGAGAAGAGCCTCCTGGGGCTGTACAGGTCAGTGACAGCAGAGCCAGCAACTCTTTGGAAGACGCCCCGGGCCAGGCCCTTCACGTTGAGCATGTACACATCCTGCAGCCGCATCAGGGCCCTTGCTGCTCCCTCCACGTCCTCAAAGGCTGGGAGGTCCTGCTCCACCTTCTCATAACCATCTTTCAGAGCTGTCAAGGCGGTAAAAACACCAATCCACCATTCAAAAAACAGGCAGGGGCACCTGGGTGGCTCAGTGGGTTAAGCCGCTGCCTTCGGCTCAGGTCATGATCTCAGGGTCCTGGGATCAAGTCCCGCATCGGGCTCTCTGCTTGGCAGGGAGCCTGCTTCCCTCCCTCTCTCTGCCTGCCTGTCTACTTGTGATCTCTCTCTGTCAAATAAATAAATAAAATCTTTAAAAAAAAAAAAAAAACAGGCAGTGAGCATTTAATACAGGCAAGGCATAACCACCTGTTCAAATATTTCATGAGCATATAACATGTTTTATGTGTTTTTATTTCCCATGGCTAGCAGAGTCCTGGTGCAGAGTGGATGCTTAATACAATCTTCTGAATGAGGAACATAAGCTTTAGAGTAAAAACTAAAGCACACACATGTTGTTCCATCCTGTCTGTCTCCAGGAATCTTGCCCTTTGTGGGGATAACTGTTCTTCCTCCTAATCTCCCCAAAGTCAACAAATTTCTTCAAGTACAAAATAGAATAAATTAGGAAACTGACCTTGCTTCAGATCACATTATAGTTTAATCAAATAGAAATTATTAGACAAATATGTAAATGGAATGATATAACCTGTACTTCTTCATAGGGTTATGGTGAAGCTCAAATGAGATAATGGACATGAAAGCATCTTTTTTTTTTTTAGATTTTATTTTTAAGTAAGCTCTACATCTAACATGGGGCTGGAACTCACAACCCCAAGATCAAGAGTCGCAAGCTCCACCACCTGAGCCAGCCAGGCCCCCCAAAAGTGCTTTCTAATGTACAATCACATAGACATATTAACAAGAGGACCTTAATTCTCTGTTAATAGCAAAAGCTATGAAGATGGAGTAATACCTACCCACTTTATGACCCTTCATCACATTCCACCAGAATCTCTCTCCTTTCCAGAGTCAGGAGACAGAATCTTCTCTTACCCTCCAGCCCTCCTCCTCATTACCTCGGATGTTCTCACTGGCCTCCAGACTATGTACCACATTCCTCCAGTCAGACTGTAGGCGTTTGATGAGAGTAAATGCAAGCAGAGGGTTAGACACAGGGGTTGCCGAATCCTCATGCAAAGAAAGCACCTTGTCATAGAATCTGGAAGAGAGGAGTAGAACAATCTCACTTACTGATATAGCCACTGCCCCTAGCAAAGGCTGGCACAGTGTATGTGCATTCAGAGTAGTTAAAAATGAAACATGAACCCCTGGCGACTCACATAATCCTCTAGCCAATAAGCTCAAAGAATATGAAAACTACCAAGACAAGAGAAGGAGATCCATCCATTTGTTCATTCAATGAGTCAGTCTCTGCTCGTCAGTTACTGTACATCAGGGACCACGCTAGATGCTGAAGATTCAAAGGCAAGACAGGGTGGAGCTCTCAAGCAGTTCACAAGCCAGAAAATCTTTCCTCTCATCACTCTATTGTCAATATTTAGAATCTGGTAGAAGCTCAAAAATGTTGTGAAATTAATTGCAATAATTGTGATACCTGCTAGGAGAGAAGAGAGCTTATAAAGAGCCATGTAACGCTCCAGCTACTTGTAGGCAAGGCCCCTAACCGAGGCAGAAGTTAGAAGGTGTTAGGGAAGACTTCCTGAAGGAAATGGCACTTGATCTGAGTCCTAAAGGATTAAACAATTGATAGCTGCTACTTACTGAGCCTTTACCACGTACTAGGCATTCTGCTAAGTGCTTTATATATATTTTGTCTCATTTAATTCCCCCCAAGAAACCTCAGATTAGATTTTATCAAACCAACATTGAAGAGAGAGAAAATTGAAACAAGGCCACACTATTAGTGACAAAACCAGATCTGAACCCAAATCTTCCTGACTCTGAAGCTTGCTCTCAGCTGATTTTGCCATACTGTTTCCACGGAGCTAAAACAAAAAAGGAAGAATTTTTTTTTTTTTTTTTTTTACTTGAGTATAGTTGACTCACAGTGTTATATTAGTTTCAGGCGTACATCACAGTGATTCAAAAAATACAGAACGCTTCACGAATTTGCATGTCATCCTTGTTCAGGACCCATGCTCTTCTTCTCTGTATCACAGGAAGAATATTTTTTGAGCCAATGAGACTAACATATACAAAAGCACAGCGGCTTGACAAGTATGTGTTCATTAATAAGTCGGTCTAAACTGGTTACTTGCTAGATGGCGGACTCCATGCTAGATGCTAGGGATGAAAAGACAAGACATGAGGAAGGGAGGAGAGGCAGTCAGAGACAATTCAACATACATGAAGGGACAGAGAGAAATGGTAGGGGGAGTTCTGAGCTGTTCAGTAGTGCTGGAACCCTAGGTGTGTTGGGAGGATGATGGGTAGGTCAGACTGGACAAGAGAAGAGCACCCCACAGGCCCTGCTGAGGAATTTGGGTTTTACCTTGAGTGCAATTAGAAGCCGCCAAAAGGTTTTAGGTGAGAGCTGGATACACTAGGAAATGTTTACGTATATGAATCTGTGAGAGGGTGGGGTTCAGAAGTGGGGAAGAGTGGAGGCAGAAAGAACTGTCTGGAGGTCAATTCAAAACTGGAAGCAAGAGTAAGGAGGGTCTGAACCATAATAATGACAGTGGGTGCAGAGGTTGGGATAGATTCAAGGGAGATATTTAGGAAGAAGTCCACATAAAAAACTAGTAGCTGTAATGGGGGAGGTGGATGTGGGGTGGTCCAGCAGGCGTCCAGCCTCTCTGGCTTGCCAAATGTGTAGAAAAGGACCAGAAGCGACCATCTTTCTAGTTAATTTCTCTCCTTTTCAGATGTCCTAAAACAGTGTTCACATCAGCAAAAGATGCTGTTTCCTTTCCTGGCATACTACAATTATTCCATTTCTAACACACTATTGGGATTAACATGATTACAATTTATTCATGGTAATAAGGCAGACCTAAGAGCTGTTGGCATGCCCTCTAAAATTTTTTCCCTTGATTTAAAATTATTAATTCCAGGAGTAATATAATAACAACAATGGAAGTAAAAAGAAAAGAGTGTGTGCAAAGTGAAGAGGACATGGGTTTAAAGGCATGTGCTCAAGAGCGGTGAGAATATAGGCATCCTTTGGCCAGAGTGGAAGACTTGAGTGAGGAGGTAGGGATGAAAGTTAAGAACAGAGGGAGTGGCAGGGTGGGGGGATTCATTGCCTTGAAACTGAGTCTGACCTAAGGGTTTCTCAAGGGTGGAGCCTGAAATAGAAGATGACTTGCCTCCAGGTGCCTCCAGGGAGCCAAGAGTTGAATTCAAGCATAAACTAAGGGACGAGAATCTGGGCCTTGGTGCCCCAGAGAGGAAATGAAAACCCTGTCAAGTCCCAGGATGTCTCTGATCTCTGAAACAAGGCACTTTGAGAATGGCTACTCTACAGTTTTAAAAACTAAACCAGCCTCCTGGGGTGGGATTTTTTTTTTTTTTTTTTACTACCCATTATTTCCTGCTCCTGCTCCAGCTCCATATGGAACTACTTAGTGCAAGATATTTCATTGCTAGACGAAAACACTTACAAGCAGAGACTTGGGCTTGAATCCAGCCTGAAGAGTAAGTATCCAAGGACAACTGAGGCTGAGTGGGCAGTAATTTTATAGACAGTTGGATTGGAAGGAGAACTGGCCTCCAACTGTCCCTCAGTTTGCTCCTCTGTAATATGACAGAACTGGTCTAATCTAGAAGGTCTCTCTGGATCCTTTCAGCATGACCATTCTATTGTTTCTTTCCATCATCTTTTCCATAACTGAATAAATAGATTCTTCATTTGATGCTTGAGGATGTTTAACAGGCATCAGAGGAAAGACACAAGGCAGAGACGTGAAAATTTCCCCCAAGTCCTCCAGCATTCAAAAGCCCTAGTGCCTTGTTCTCTTCACATGGTACTTTGTGTTATGGGGTCAGTTTATTTAGGGCAGGGGTTGGATCTCTATGGCAGCACATAATTCAGTTCGGCATTCAGATACATCATTTTTCTTTCACACAAAGAAAAAAACCTATCAACAGATATCTGAGACTGGTTTGGAATCCAAACATTGGCCCTATTCCCAGCCTCTGAGCAAATAGCTGGTTTTCAGAGACCGAATCACTGGATGCTGAATTCAAACCTCAAGTTTTCCTAAATGGCTTTTGCTTTAACAAATGTTGCTGAGAGTAGAAAATCAGATCCTTGCTTCAAGAATCTGCACATAAAATTTGCAACCCAATCCTGCATTAAACATAGCCTGGATAGGTTATCCAGCCGCAATACGTAGGCTATTTTAATTCAATATGTTTCTTCTTGAGAATTCAGCAATGGCTGTGTCTCAGATCTTCTGAGACATTCCAAATGCTTAATTCATAACACAAAAATTATTGCTGCTGATATTACTCTTTCAATCTTGGTAGCTTTTTAAAACTGAAATAGCAAAATTTAAAAAAACAATATATATATATATATATGTATATTATAACTAGTAAAATTTTTATTCATTAACTTGGGGGTAAGGAGTAGTTTCAACATTGAAAAATATTTTGTTTCTTTTTTTAAAAAAGCTTTTATTTATTTGAGAGAGAGACCAAGAGAGTACATGGGGGGCATGGTGCAGAGGTAAAGGGAGAACTTGCTGAACAGGAAGCCAACCTCTGCTAGATCTAGGATCCCAGAATCACGACATAGGCTGAAGGCAAACGCTTAACTACCTGAGCCACTCAGGCACCCCCAAAATATTTTATTTCTAATTCAGAAATTTAAATAAGACTATCTACTGAGGTCCTTAGAAATAACATCTCAAGTCACATTAGATCACCAGATTGGGATTATAAGGAAAATAAGCAGAACTGCCAAAATTTTTGTTTTAGAAAGCAAATATCTCACTAGGTTTTAGAGCATTGACTAAGGAACAGACAGTCTCTAAGATATCAAACTAAACTTTCTGAAATTAAATGTTCATAGCTCATAGGAGAAGAGAATCTAGAATTTTTCTGAATCTATCTTATTATCTAGGCTCTCACAATCTTAGTTACTGCTTAGAGCCAAAGGTGGAGTCTAGTTTCACCAGGCAGTCTCAAAATAAACAAAAAATCACACAGAGCTAACATTTGTTGAGCACCTACTACATTTCAAGCAATATGATAAATGCCTTTACATGGTACTAATCCTTCCACCAAGTCTGTGGGGTAGGTGCTATCATTATCATCATTTTGCAGATTAGGAAAATAATGCTTAAAGAGGTAAAGGACCTTGCCCAAGGTCAGAGCCAAGGATTCAAGCAAAGGTCTATTAAATTCCTACATCCAGACTCTTAACCACTATGTACTCCAGCTATTCATAAAACCTTAGCAGTTATGAGGTTTGGTCTGGGTCCTGGCACAGCAGATAAAGCAAGCAGTAAGGACCTACCTGATGGCATGATACGAAGAAACAATCAAAAGAACTATGTCCTAGTCCCGTATTTTGCTACCTACTAATGTATAATCTCGGGTAAGGGGACTAAACTTTAGTTTTCTTATATTTTAAATGATTTCTCATTTGTTTATGAGAGCCATACAAACCTATTTCAAAGCATGTGTGTAAGGAGCAAATGAAATTAGGGTTCTGTGAAAGAGCTGTGACTATGACAATGGTGATGAGACAGTAAAGGAGACCAGCATCAGTGTCCCCCATCCCCTCCATCAGTTACTCTGATCCACAGTGCCATCTCTGTTCTGAACCTGTTCCCTGGGAGGCCTGGCATGAGGATCTTGCCCCCGCATCTCTACCTGAGCCACCCAACTAAAGAGATTAGTGGTATGAGAACAAGCACATGGAAGCAGGGAACTTGGTGGAATCTCAAATCAAAGAGAAGAGTCTTTTATTTCGACCAATAAACCTAGACTCCGATGCATGCGGACTAAGAACAGAATTAAAACATTTTGCTTTATAGAGTAGGCCCATAAAACACTGGGCAACTATGCAACCCTGAAGAGTGACAAGAATTACTGAACTTATCCTTTACTATTATAACACACACATACATTTTGTGTGTGTGCATGTGTGTATATTCAATTCACACTATTCAAAACTGATAGTAAATTTAAACACACATATAACTGCTTATATGCAAGCTACATACTTAAGAGCACATACCAAATCACATCATTCAGTCGCCACTGAGTAACAAGATCTTTCACACACACTTCCACACATAGCCTGATTCTCTCCAATAGGGCTCTCTCCCACTGCCACAGTGTCCCACATGCCTTCTTCCCATGCGCCCCAGAATTAGTATTACTATCGCATACACTCGCTCAGCTATATCAGCGGTGCATTGTGAGACAGCTCTCTGTTGCCTCAGCTCAGCAGAGGGCCAGATGATGTAAGACATATTTCAATTTATTCAGATAGCTATGTGGTTACAGCACTGTTGGAGGTTTCTTCATGTCCCAAGGAGAAGACACAACATACTCAAACACAATGTATCACACAATACAGTCATTCATTTTTCAGTTTGACAGTCAATACATGATTACAGTACCCCAGCGTGCCAAGTCTACAGTCTTTTATGCCACAGTGTGTAGCACTCGAGTTTGTTGATTGTATGGCAAACAGTATTAGCTGAGCATCTGCTTGCGTGTGCTGCACTCAGTATCCTCTAGTATCAAGTATGGTTTTCCCTACTGTTTTCTTGGTCTCAATATACACATATTAAATCTCAGTTATCTCATATTTAGAATTTAAATCTTTTTTTGAAGATTTTATTTATTTGACACAGAGAGAGAGAGATCGCAAGTAGACAGAGAGGCAGGTAGAGAGAGAGGGGGAAGCAGGCTCCCTGCTGAGCAGAGAGCCCAATGCAGGGCTCGATCATAGGACCCTGAGATCATAACCTGAGCTAAAGGCAGAGGCTTAACCTACTGAGCCACCCAGGCGCCCCTTTATTTAGAATTTAGAGAACTCTGGGGCGCCTGGGTGGCTCAGTGGGTTAAAGCCTCTGCCTTCGGCTCAGGTCATGGTCCCAGGGTCCTGGGATCCAGCCCCATATCGGGCTCTCTGCTCAGCAGGGAGCCTGCTTCCTCCTCTCTCTCTCTTGCCTGCCACTCTGCCTACTTGTGATCTCTGTCTGTCAAAAAAATAAAATCTTAAAAAAAAAAAAGAATTTAGAGAACTCTTATTAAATGTGGGAAGAGAAGGAGAGTTGAAAACAAAGGAGACATTGGACATCTCTGATTAATAATCATGATGCCACCGACTCCAAGCTCCCTGAGGGCAGAGTTGGGTCTTGCTCACCATTTTATCCCCACTGCCTGGAAAATATGTGGCTCAGAATAGGCAAACACCCCTACTAAATGAGTTAATGAACACGAAACCTTATTCATATACTGAGCTGTACAAGCAGCATCCAGAATGCTGCAGACATATTCATACCATCGTGCCCATCCAGTCCCAAAGGCACGTAAATCTCACACACGGTCACACAATGTCACTTCCTACTAAACACCCCTTCTCTGTCACACACGTGGCTACAGTAACACTGTATTTTCTCCCTCTCGCTCTTGCAGTCGCGCTGTGTCTCTGTGGCACAGAGCCTGGAGACCCACCCGCATGCCCTATGAGGTCCTCCTACTAGGCCTGAGTCACTCCCACCACAATTTGCCACAGCGCATCAACTTGGCTGTGTGAAGATGGCCCTGGATGCCACTGGGTGTGTGCGACGGAGTTCGAGGCTCCACACTGTGCGATACAGCGTCCCCGAGGTCACGTTCGGTCTCTTTCTCCTTTATCTCATGCCACGGTGTGTCGGGGGTCCCACACAGGGGGACAACGAGTCCGACGGCCACAGTGGGCCACGCGGTGTCTCAGCCTTACGGTCTGGTGAGGCTCTTAACCCTACTCTCAAACGGGGTCTAAGGTCCCACGCTGAGCGACAATAAGACTGAGTCACCCGCCACCCTACCGCACGGTGCCTCGGTCTTGCCCTCTGACTCAGTCTCCCCGACTCACGCGCCCCCGGGACCACCGCGCGCACTTTTTCTCACCTGGTCAGGTCGCGCAGCCGCGCCTCCTCCCCGCGCAGGTAGCGCCGCAGCAGCCCCAGCAGCCGGCGCTCGGGCGCCAGGGCGCGAGCCACGCTGGTCAGCGCCGAGAACGTGTCCCCCCGCGCCGCGGCCCCTGCCGGGTCCCCTGCTCGGAGCGCCAGCACCGCCAGCAAAGCCACCAGCCCCGCCGCGGGGCCCATCGCCGGCTCTCGCGTGCGTCCCCTCGGACCTTCGGGCCAAGCCCCGGTGCGCGCTGCTCCCGCCCCCCCCGCCCCGCGCCGCCCCGCCCCGCCGGACTCTGGCCCGCCGGGCAGCCCCGCCTCAGGCCCCCCGCCCTCCTTTGCTCTGACGCCTCCCGGCGCTCGCCATCTCCGCCTCGGCTGCCCCCTAGCTCCTCTGCGGGCGCGGGGACTGCCTGCGCCCTCAGGGTCCGCGGGCCCTCCACCAAAGCGCAGCCCTGGCAAGATGTTTCCACGATGCCCTGTTCACGCTCGGGAAAACTGAGGCGTGGGTGTGGGAGGACTAATTCCCTGGTCTACGGCTGAACAGCGCCATCCCCCTAATACCCACCCTTCTGGATGGGGGGTGGAAATACAGACACTACTGGATTCTGATGGGAAAATCCAGGTGAGTAAATGAGGTGGATCCTCATGACGACGCGCTGCGCGGGGAGAGCTGTGAAGGAGCAGAGGGAAGGAAACACTTCACAGAAGACTTGACATCTGAGCCATCATGAAAGGCAGAATTCTGACCGAAGGTAAAGAGGGTGAAGTTGATTAGGGTCGCTGCATGACAAATCTAGGACCTATTAAACCTAAAACTGGGATTCTGGGTCATTGCTCTATACCACATACCTATGGACACTTAAGCAAAAACATTATTATTATTGTCTGACTAGGCTACTTACCGCCCCCATCCCAGGCAATGTTCATTCGTTCATTCAACAAATACTTAGCACCTCTGTCACGGTGCTGAGGACATAAAGAAATAGCACATCCAACCCCCCGACTCACGAGGGAAAACAGATGTAAACAAGTAAGCACAATAAAGGGCTCTCAGGAAAAGAGAGGGTTGTGCAACAAGCCCAGGGTGGTACATGTGAACTACGACCTCCAAGTAAAGCTTTCAAAAATATGGTTCTAAAGACTCATTGTTGCGACTTTAGAAAGATATAAAGGCATTGCCTAGTGGAGCTTCAGAGAATCTTAAGGGCATTTCTTAGAGTCTTTCTGGTAAACAAGAGAACCTCAAAGAGTCTTAAGAGTGTTCTCTATAAAGTAAACTATTTCAACTGGCAAAAATGCTTCTAAGAATCTTAACATTATTGTACCACAGCATCCCGACTCTCAGCCTAAGTTGCCCAGAAAGAAATATAGATGTGACTTTTGTCTAACGGAGTGAATTCCAATAAGGTTTATAGAAAATCATCAAAAGTTTTAAGATGAGGGGCACTTGGCTGGCTCAATCAGTGGAGCATGTGACTCTTGCTCTTAGGGCTATGAGTTCGAGCTTCGTGTTCAGTGTAGAGATTACATACATACATACACTTTTAAAAAAAGTTTTAAGATAATTTTATCAGAAGAAGCACTGCAAGTTTGAGTTAAAGACAAAGAAAATACAAAAAAAAAGAAAGGGAAAAAAAAGGGAGGGAGTGAGGGAGGGAGGAAAGAAGGAAGGAAGGAAAGAAGAAAAGAAAGAAAAAAGATGCCATCAGACCCTTGTATCAGTTTCCTATTGCTGCGGTAACAATTTACCACAAACTTAGTGACTTGGAACAACTCAAATTTATTATCTTACATTTCTGGAGTTTAGAAGTCTGAAATGGGTTTCACTGGGCTGAAGTCAAGGTATCTGCAGGGCTGTTTCTTCTGGAGGCTCTAGAGGAGAATCTATTCCTTGCTTTTTCCAGTTTTATGGGATGCCTGCATTTCTTGATTCATAGCCCCTTCCTTCATCCTCAAAACCATCAATATAACATGTTTACATTTCTATTTGACTTTGCTTCTACTGTCACATCCTTCTCCTCTGACTCTTTTAAGGACCTTTGTGATTACACCAGTCCTACCAAGATCAATCCAGGATAATCTCCCCATGTCAAGATCCTTAACTTAATCATATCCTGAAAGTCTCAGGTTTGGGGAAGTAGGACATGGGCATCTTTAGGAGGGGTGTTATTCTAACTATAATAACCCCCAAACTTCTGTGGGCAGAAAGCAGTCTGAGATGACTACTCAATTGTAAAGAAAGATCCATGGCCATTTCAACATTCTCTCAACCAGGAGAAGTGTTAGGAGGGAAACTGTAATGGAGAGGGAGTCAGATAGGAAAGAGATAATGTAACCAATTGTGGTTAAAACAGCTTTTGGGGGCATATTTTGCAAATATCATATAGCAATGTGAGCACATTGTTAGGTTCACACATCCTCCCAATCCTGAGGGCCTCAGAAATGGTTTGTGCAAATTAGGGGCCTTGAAGCTTAAGCTTCATGGAAAATCTGCCTCTGGTCTCCACTAAGGACATGGACTCTGAATCTACACTACCTGGGTTCAGTTCTTTGCTCTATACTTATGTTGTCTGCACTGATGTTACAGATTGGGTATTCCCAGAAGCAGACGCTGATATAGAGTTTGGGGTGTAAGATATTGGTTACAGATCAACATCTGTGAAGGAGAGAGAAAGGAAGGAATGGAAGAGGAAGAAGTCAAAGAGGCCTGATGAAGTTTTGATCAAAGTGGCAGGAGGGCTTCAGGTAGTTTATCCTGTCAGTGCTGTCTCATGTCAGGCCTGAATGGCTGGGCATTTATTCCTTCACCTCACTTGGTCATTGTTTAGGGTTCATTGAACTTCTTGGATCTCTAGGCTCACATCTTTTGTCAAATTTGGGAAATGTTCATATTTTATTTCTTCAAATACTTCTTTTACAAAATCTTCTGGAATTTTGATGACATGAATTAGATACTGCCTCATAAGGCCTCGGGCTCTGTTCATTTTTTAAAAAACATTTTTTCTCTGTTGTTTGGATTAGTTGATTACTATGAATCTATCTTTAGGTTCACTGATTCTTGGTTGTCATCTCTATTCTACTGAGTCCAATGAGTTTTTTATTTTGGTTATTTTACTTTCCATTGTAACATTTCCATTGGGTCCTTCTTTATATTTTCTATTTCTTTGTTGATACTATCTACCTTTACATTCATTTCAGGAGCTCCTTGGAGCACTTGGGTGGCTCATTTGGTTAAGCGTCTGCCTTCAATGCAGGTCATGATCCCAGGGTCCTGGGATCCAGCCCTGCATTGGGCTCCCTGCCCTTGCTTCTCCCTCCCCCTTTCTCTCTCTCTCTCTGTCAAATAAATAAATAAAATCTTTTTTTTTGGAAGTATTCATCATTCTTCTTGGAACATTTTATGAGTCTTCTATAATTTTCAACATTTGTGTTATTTCTTCCTGGATGTCTGTTGATTGCCTTTTCTCATACTTGAGATCTTCCTGGTTCTTCAAATGCAGAATAATTTGGATTAAATACTAGGTATTTTTGAATATATAAGTGTCTGCATCTTATTTAAATCTTATGGAAAATATTAATATCTTTGTGCTAGCATATAATTAACTCAGTTGGATTCAGGCCACAAGTTCTGATCTGCCTTCTGTGGCCATGGTTTCAATGTCAGTTCAATTCCCAAACTGTTTGCAATGCCATTCAGATCTGTCCCAGTTGTGTGCCACCTTTGGATCTAGACAGTGGTCTATCCCATACCTCAGTACTTAGGTCTATGGCATGCGATTTAGCATCAGATCTGTGCATGCAGAGCTAAGGGGTGAATCCAGGAATCATGGGATGGATCTCTTGAGCTTTTCCCTCTCTGCAATCTCTCTGATAGTTTCCAGGCCCCCGAGACTTCTCTTTTTGGTTCTCTGGCCAGAAACCTGGCCTTCAAACAACTCTGCTCTGTTGTGTGCTTCTCTTGACTACATATGTCTGGACCAAGTTGCAAGAGGACACAGAGAGAAAAAGATCAGTGGGGGTTTCCCCACCCTGTTGGGTTGCTGAAAACAAAATTTACAGCATTATTTGAGATGGTCCTTATGTATGTAGATGAATACATAAGATAACTCAAAGTTTTAGACAGCCATAGGAACCTCACTACCACCACTGCCATTGGGGCCACTACTGTGAGATTGCCTGGGGGAGATGTGTGGGGTAGGAAAAAGAGAAAACGAAAGGGAATCATGAGATGTTCCCCCCTCTGAGTCTGAGGAGTTCTAGTCCCTTCTTGATCCAGAGTGTGAGGTCTCCCATAGCTCCCCCAGTCCTTACCCAGGGTCCCAATTCTGGGTTTCAGGCTACTGAGGATTGAAAAATAGAAACCTGGGGCACCTGGGTGGCTCAGTGGGTTAAGCCTCTGCCTTTGGCGTGGGTCGTGATCTTGGGGTCCTGGAATTGAGCCCCGCATCTGGCTCTCTGCTCAGCGGGGAGCCTGCTTCCCCCTTCTCTCTCTGCCTGCCTCTCTGCCTTCTTGTGATCTCGCTGTCTCTCTCTGTCAAATAAATAAATGAAATCTTTGAAAAAAAAAAAAGTGGAAACTTAAAGCCAGCTCCATGGTGTCTCAAATTCTGGTCTTCTTCCCAAATTTACCTGCTGTCATTTACTTTTCCCAGTACTGACTAGAGCTTCCTCCATGATAATATTTTATTTTAATTTTGCCCCAGAGTGGAGTTTTAAAGTCACTTAAGTAATTCAGGGTTCCAAGTTTAACTAAATGCAAATTAAAATCTAACTAAATTATACTACCAGTTCGAATAACTGTGTGAAAAGAGAATAGGTATTTTCCAAGCACAGCTAAATTTCCAAGAGCTCGATGTATGTTTCTGTTTGGTATTTAGCAAGGTTTTTTTTTTTTAATTTTTAAAACAGTATTCATAGATAATCCCTATTTCTGAAAGTCAAAAACTGAAGAATGTATGCAGTAGTCCCCCTTACTCAGTTTTACTTTCTGTGGTTTCATTCACTTGAGGTCAATGATGGTCCAAAAGCAGATCATCCTCCTTCTGACACGCTGTTAGACGAACAGTAGCCTAATGCTACATCACCATGCTGACACCCTAACCTTACCTTATCTCCTAACATAGGCATTTATCATCTCACATCATCATGAGAAAGGCGAGCACAGTACAATAAGATATTTTGAGAGAGAGAGACACACACATTCACATAACTTTTATTAGTTATATTGCTGTATTTGATCTATTATTAGTTATTGTTAATCTCTTACTGTGCCTAATTTATAAATTAAATGTTATCATAGGTACACATGTATAGGAGAAAACATAGTATATGTGGGGTTCAGTACTATTTACGATTTCAGGCATTTCCTGGGGGGCTTGGAATGTGTCCCCTGCAGGTATGGTGGGATGACAATATTAGCTTTGAGTAAATGTTACTAGTTATTAGGCTTTATAGTACAAAAGTGGAAAAAAGATTGAAGTGGAAATGAAAGGGTCAAGGGAAAAGATCAAAATTTTCACATAAATAACAAGGCACAATAAAAGAAAGGCTTTTCCAAACAGTATGGAGTTTCCTCAAAAAGTTGAAAATAGAGCTACGCTATGACCCAGCAATTGCACTACTGGGTATTTACCCCAAAGATACAAATGTAGTGATCTGAAGGGGCACATGCACCCGAATGTTTATAGCAGCAATGTTCGCAACAGCCAAACTACGGAAAGAACCTAGATGTCCATCAACAGATGAATGGATAAAGAAGATGTGGTACACACACACACACACACACACACACACACACAGGAATACTATGTAGTCATCAAAAATGAAATCTTGCCATTTGCAACAGTGTCAATGGAACTAGATGGTGTTATGCTAAGCGAAAAAAGTCAGTCAGAAAAAGAATTATATGATCTCACTGACATAAGGAATTTGAGAAACAAGAAAGAGGATCATAGGGGAAGTGAGGGGAAAATGAAACAAGACAAAACAAGAAAGGGAGACAAACCATAAGAGACTCTTAATCTCAGGAAACAAACTGAAGGTTGCTGGAGTGGAAGAGGGTGGGAGGGATGGGGTGGCTGGGTGATGAACATTGAGGAGGTTATGTGTTGTGGAGAGTGCTGTGTATTGTGTAAGACTGATGAATCACAGTTTCATTCCCGATCCTGCCAAACTCTTTCCTGATCTTTGTGTGATTTCTGACTAATTCCTACTCAACATTTGAGTTATTTCCTCAGGACGTTTTATTTGTCTGAATCTCCATATGAGTCAAACACCCCCTATATTTTCCTTTGGTAGCATTTTTTATAACAGTATTTCTTATTTCTATACTTAATGGCTATCTGCTCCACTAGATCACAAGCTTCATATAGGCAGGACTGCCTAGCAGAATGCCTGGCAATAGTACTTACTCAGTTAAAGAAATAGAATAAATGAAATAGAAAGAGCATTCAAAACAATCCCATCAATCCATCTCTTTATCAAGAGTCCTCTGGGGGCCAGTGGTCTGCCAAACCCTTTATACTATTTATCTCCATTTTTCCTCACAGTAAGTCTATGGAGTAGGTGGGTTTTTTCTTGTTGTTGTTTTTTGTTTTAGATTTTTATTTATTTATTTGACAGACAGAGATCACAAGTAGGCAGAGAGGCAGGCAGAGAGAGAGAGGAAGGGAAGCAGGCCTCCTGCCGAGCAGAGAACCCAATGCGGGGCTCAATCCCAGGACCCTGGGATCATGACCTGAGCTGAAGGCAAAGGCTTTAACCCACTGAGCCACGCAGGTGCCCCTATGGAGTAGCTGTTGTTATCCCACATTTTACAACTGAGAAAATCATAGTTTACTGAAGTTAAGCGATTTATCAGCAAGATGGTAAAACCTGAAGTTGAATCCAGGGTATCTTATTCTTGGTTGGGCATTCTTTAGTTACATCATTACTTCAGGCTGCTCATTATCAGTTCCTGGGTCAGCCTCCCTGACTACATCCAGTGGGGAGAGTTTCTGGGGGACACTTCTACTCACTTCTCCTCAGTTTTCTCCTCTATATTATGAAAGGATTAAACCAATGGGTTGATGTTTGTGAAAGTAGCCCACAGTTCATCTGCATCAGAATCATGGTGGGAAAGAAGGGATGTTTTTATGAAAAATTCCATTTCCAGCACAGCAAAGGAAACAGTCAACAAAACCAAAAGACAACTGACAGAATGGGAGAAGATATTTGCAAACGACATATCAGATAAAGGGCTATATCTATAAATCTATAAAGAACTTATCAAACTCAACACCCAAAGAACAAAGAATCCAATCAAAAAATGGGCAAAGGACATGAACAGACATTTCTGCAAGGAAGACATCCAGATGGCCAACAGACACATGAAAAAGTGCTCCACATTACTCGGCATCAGGGAAATACAAATCAAAACCACAATACCACCTCACACCAGTCAGAATAGCTAAAATTAACAAGTCAGGAAACGACAGATGCTGGCGAGGATGTGGAGAAAGGGGAACCCTCCTACACTGTTGGTGGGAATACAAGCTGGTGCAGCCACTCTGGAAAACGTCATGGAGGTTCCTCACAAAGTTGAAAATAGAGCTACCCTATGACCCAGCAATCTCACTACTGGGTATTTACCCTAAAGATACAAATGTAGTGATCCGAAGGGGCATGTGCACCCAAATGTTTATAGCAGCAATGTCCACAATAGCCAAACTATGGAAAGAATCTATGGAAAGGTGTCCATCAACAGATGAATGGATAAAGAAGTGGCATATATATACAATGGAATACTATGCAGCCATCAAAAGAAATGAAATCTTGCCATTTGCAGTGACATGGATGGAACTAGAGGGTATTATGCTGAGCGAAATAAGTGAATCAGAGAAAGACAATTATATGATCTCCCTGATATGAGGAATTTGAGAGGCAACGTGGTGGGTTTGGGGGTAGGGAAGGAAAAAATGAAACAAGATGGGATTGGGAGGGAGACAAACCATAGGAGACTCTTAACCTCACAAAACAAACTGAAGGCTGTCAGGGGTAGGGGGGTAGGGAGAGGGTGGTTGGGTTATGGACATTGGGGAGGGTATTTGCTATGGCAAGTGCTGTGAAGTGTGTAAGCCTGACGATTTACAGACCTGTACCCCTGGGGCTAATAATATATGTTAATAAACAAAAACAAAAAGAAAAAAACTAAAAAAAAAAAAAAAAGGTGGTTATAGACAGGGTAGAAGAGTGTGAGAGAAAGAACAGAATGGAGCTGGCCTTCTGGGATTTGGGAGGAGGCAATGCTGTTCAGTACGAGCCAAAAGACTGAGGGAAGAACAGGTAGTAAGGGGGATGGGGGTTGACAAATCAAAACTTTCTTACATGATAATTTGACATGACACCTCTCCTAGTTATAATGGCAGAACATAACTGCAGGCATGTTTATAACTATAGAAGGAAATAAAGCATCATTTCGTACATTAAAAAAAAAATTCCATTTCCAGATTCCCACCCAGACTTGTTGAATCGGAATTGTGTGCGCTGTGGGGGACGAAATCGAGGAATCTGCATTTCAACAGGATCTTGAGATTCTTATGCATGTGAGAATACTTCATTAGGTGATACCCCAAATTCTCTCTAGCTTTGACAGTCTTTGCTTCTAAGACATTTGGAGGGCACATCTTTGTATTTCTATCATCTTACACAGCCTGGAACTCAATATAGTTTTGGTGAATAAATACATTTGAATTTGGAAGATAGATTCAAGTCCCTGCTTAGATACCTAAAACTTTGATTCCTTGAAGAAATTTCTTCACCTTTTGACCCATAGATTTATCATCTTTAAGATGGAAATAATAACAACAATCCCTTTGCTGGCTCCTAACTGCTGATGTGGAGGATAAATTAAATCATGTTTTTGGAAGCTCTTGTGATGATTCCATTATAGATATAAAGTGGACACCAATAGGGGTTACTTTGGTCCTTCAAACTCGCTGATGGCTGAGATATGGCTCTTTTGAGTGGACTGAAAGGAGCTTATTAAAACAAAACAAAACAGGGCAAAAAAAAAAAAAATCAATCAAGCACCACTGTTTAAAATTACATTTCCTTCAAAGTGGATAGGGTCTTTCCAAGGAAGTAACGCTGATTTTTTAGGAGAAACCTGAGGCATTCCCATAGCGCCCCCTGGTGGAACTTAGAAGCAAACTCAAATCCACAGCCCTTAGCACGCATTTGCTGTTTATCAGAGCGATGATGGATCTATCTATCCGTCATTTATCTGTCTCTTTATCTCATCTGTTCTCCACCTAGACTAGGAGCTTTTGGTGGAGCTTCTCTCTATCTCCAGAACCTAGCATTCATTCTTCATGCATTCATTCAACCATTACCAAGTATCCATGGTGCCGGGTGCTGTGCTAGGCACCGAGGGGCAAGCAGAGGAACCAGGTGGCTTCCCTGCCCTAGAGCCCTTTACGGACAAGTAGTGGTGACAGACAAGAAAGAGCCAATAACAACAGTGATTTATGCCAGGTTGGAGAAGGTTCAGAGAACGATGGAAGTCACTTTCTTTGGTCAATACCCAATGATCGACCAGTTTAGAGAAAAAGCATGGCACCTGTCAGGTGAATGGCAAAAATGAGGCAGGAAGTGTAAATAGAAGCTAGATGATGAAGAGCCTACTCTATTAATAAATTTGGTTTTATACTAGGGTCAATGGGAAACAACTGAACAGTTTTAAGTAGAGGAATGATGTGATGATATTTTGTCTTTTAAAGATCATTGTGGGGGCGCCTGGGTGGCTAAGTTGGTTAAGTGTCTGTTTTCGATTCAGGTCATGATCCTAGGGATGGAGCTGAGCGTTGGGCTCTCGGCTCAGCAGGGAGCCTTCTTCTCCCTCTCCCCCTCCCCCTACTCATCTCTCTCTCTCTCTCAAATAAATAAAATCTTAAAAAAAAAGATTATTGTGATTACAGTGGGTTACAGTGAACTGATTGGAGGAAGCAAAACCAGAGGTAGTAAGGGTCAACTAGGAAGTCACTGCATAGTCCAGGTGAGAAATGAATTTTTGGTTAGGAAGGATACATAGGGTGATTAAAATGTATGGTCAAAATTCTGTTTCAGTCTTACAAAAGTGTCTTATTCCTTATCAATCTTACATTTCCATTACACATATTCTTTACTATATATGAAGTCATTCATTTAAAAACATATAAAACTGACAGGAAAAAAATGTATTTTTGTGTTCACATAATTATAAAGATATGGAAGGGAAGGATGCACACCAAATTCATGATGAGGCTTGCTTCTGAGGAGGTACAGTATAGCTGTAAGAATAGCCATGATCCTCATTTTGCCCTGTATCCACACCCTTTACTGTGTGACTTTCTTACTTCCTTTCCTTAAGAATTGGAGTCTATTTCCCCTTCCCTAGCATCTGGGAAGATCTTATTACTTACTTTCTTTTTAAAATATTTTATTTGTTTATGACAGAGAGAGACAGTAAGAGAGGGAACACAAGCACAGGGGAGCTGGAGAGGGAGAAGCAGGCTCCCCGCTTCTCTGATAGGGGGCTCTATTGCAGGATGCTGGGATCATGACCTGAGCCCAAAGCAGATACTTAATGACTGAGCCACCCAGGCACCCAACCTTATTACTTTCTTTAGCCAATAAAATGCAGCAGAAGGGGGGCGCCTGGGTGGCTCAGTGGGTTGGGCCTCTGCCTTCGGCTCGGGTCATGGTCTCAGGGTCCTGGGGTCGAGCCCCACATCAGGGTCTCTGCTGAACGGGGAGTCTGCTTCCCTCTCTCTCTCTGCCTGCCTCTCTGCCTACTTGTGATCTCTCTTTCTCTCTGTCAAATAAATGAATAAAATCTTAAAAAAAAAAATGCAGCAGAAGGGATAGTGTGCCAGTTCTGATCTTGGGCCTCAAGAGGGCTTGGCTGCTTTATCCCTCCCTTTTGGAACCCTGCCCTGGCACCCATGGGAAGCAGCCTGGGCTAGCCTGCTGGAATATGGGAGACACGTGAGGCAGAGCTTGGCCAACCCCGCTTAGGCCATCCTAAACTAACCAGCACCCAATCAATTGGCAGCAGACCTCCATCTGATATGTGAATCCCACTATGACCAGAAGAACCAGAAAGCTGACCTCAGTCCAAATTGCCAAACTGTAAGACATATAATAGTTGTCTTTAACCACTAAGTGGCTGTACTTTGTTTTACAGCAAAACTTGACAGAAACTGGTGTCTGCAAGTGAAATGCTTACCTTTAACAAAACCGCAAATTCTAGGCATTGGCTTTGGGATCAGGGAAGGGTGGAGATTGGAAAAATGGCAAGCAAACAGTAAAGTCTGGAAAAATGGTGAGGAAATTGTTACTGGAGGCTGAAAAAGTGTCAATCTGTGTTTTATAATGGCAGAATGATTGGCCAAAGAGTTGCCTATGGTTACTTGGAAGATGGGGAGAAAACACTCAGAAAGTTTTTATTTGGCTATGGAAAACTCTAGACAGAGTGTTGAAAGTATCAGTTGGGTGCTCCTAGTTGTGTAACCTCATAACAGGAAGAGAACTGTGAGCTAAAGAAAGAACTGGCAAAAGGAATTTAGAGAGAACAGAGAGGAGCAGGACTTAGTAGTTTAAAAAATAAAACTTTTTTCAGCTTGAGGCTCTCTAGCCAGCATAGAGTTATTACAGGAATATGACCCAGAGATGCAGATCTTACCAAAGGTATAGCCATAACACACTTTATAAAGCCCTTTGAAAGAATTAGTGATGGCTAGTAGATTCCTAGACAAAAAGTCTTCTTGGAATCCTAAGAGCAATATCAACAGAAGCCTAATCCAAAATAGCATGATAAAATTTAGGGAGAGGTCTCAAAAACAATTGTGAGTGTGTCATTTGGAGGATAGAGTCGACCATAATTAGATATATAGAAAACCCACAAAATTCTTATTTTTATTTATTTATTTTTTTTTTTTAGGAGAGGGAGAGAGAGAATCTTAAGCAGGCTCCAGGCCCAAAGTGGAGCCGGATACGGGGCTCGATCTCATGACCCTTGAGATCATGACCAGAGCCGATCTCAAAAGTCGGACACTAAACTGACTGAGCCACCCACAAAATTTTTTAATGAGTTGTACATGGGAAAATACCGGCAGCTTGAACTGCAAGGGACTGAAATATTTCATACTGCTAGTCAGCTCCGACATGCGCCACTGATTTAGTAATAGCCAAGGAAGCAGATGGACAAGGAAGGATGGTCCAGAGGGCAGAGCCAAGGAGCACAGAGATCCGAGGGCTAGGGAGCCACTCCCAGGGAGTAGAACCCAAGGCCCAAGCAAGGAAGATTCCTTCTTCCAGGCTGGAGGCCTGGACAGCATTTGTCTAGCGGGAGTCAGAATTGTTCCATTTAAGGAAGACTGTGCAACTTTCACGCTTCTTGTTCTTGAATGGGAATGTCTGTTGAGGTTATCCTGCTTCTGTCTCATTGTACACTCTCAGAACATTAGTTGGAACTTTGGGCATTTCACCCAGAAAGATGGTGTAAGTCAGGAGTGCAGATGGCTGAGATCAGAAACCTCTAACCCAGCCATCCCGGGACACTCCTTCCTGCTTTCTCCTTGTTGTCTGTCTCCTGTGTCTGCAGGGTCTCGTTTCTCTGCCTGACAAATGCCTGCCCTTCCTTCAAAGCTCCACTTTAGTCCCAATGATTTTTTTGGAGCCCTCCCTGGACCCCACACAGTTACCCCTCTCCTGTCCTGCACCATTCTGTACCTGCCTCTAGTATAGGACTCCCACGGCGCTGTACCAGTTCTTGTCTTTCTAAAGGTGTGAATTACATCTTGTCGACTTTTTATTCACTGTCCTGCTCCTTGTAGGTTAGTAATATTTATACAGGAGGAGAAAGGGACGACCAGTCAGGAGACCTGAGTATTTGTCCCAGATTTGTCACTGACCAGCTCCGTGACTCCGTGACTCCGTGACCAGCCACTGACCAGCTCTGTGACTAAGATCTCTGGATCTTAGTTTTCAGCTGAATCAAAGTAGGAAGGGCCCTTTCGAACAGAAGACTAAGTAAGATTTATTGAGAACCATCCTCAGGGCATGGGGGCAAAAGTAGCAGACTAGGGGTAAGACAACTTCGGGTCTGTAGGAATCCACTCTGTGGATCCCTGGCTTGACCCTTGGATCAAGTTTCCCTAACTGTAAAGAGAGATGCTTGCATTGAATCTGGATTCCTCACAGAGCAGAGGGGCCAAGACTGTTCCATGGGACATGGATCTGTCCTCCAGGGGGAAGTATGCATATGTGGGACTGGCAGACAACTGGAAAACACCGACCCAGTTGCTGTTTTTTTTCTGCCCTTGCTCCCTGCCCGAAGGGAATACATCTCTCCCATGCCAGCTTGACTTATTTAGCCCCAGGTTGGTTTTTTTCCCCTTCAGTTTATGACTTCACTGCAGCCAAAGTCTGGCTGGAAGCCCTCTAGCAAATCTCAAGGGTCTCTTGCTTCCCAGTTTTGCTCACTTATTTCTTTGCTTTGAGTTGAACGCACTCATCTGCAGTGTGTGCCTCCTCCCCTTTGCTTAGTCACAGCCTACTTGCTTTTGAAAATTCAGCTCAAATTCCAATTCTGTTCACTTCAGCTGAACTTTTTCCTTTCTTCCTTGCTTCCTTGCTTCCTTCCTTCCTTCCTTCTGTCCTCTCTTTCTTTCTCTCTCTCTTTCCTTCTTTTTTTGTGAGAGCTCATTGTCTGCTTGGCTCCATTCTGGGCACTGGGGGTCCTGCCCAGTTTGAGTTGACTGGTTGCTCACAACTGACTGGTTGGCTGGGAGAGTCCAGATGCAAGCAGATCATTTAGTCATGGCGTGGGACATGCTGAAACAGAGGACGGCAGAGGGAGCTGGGGCAGTATAGAGCAGGGCCTCTGCCCATCTGGGCTGCTGGGGCAGGGGTAGGGGTGGGGGTGGGGCGATGGGAAACAGTCAGGAAATGCTCTATGGAAGGGATGATGCTTGAGTTGAGGGTTAGGGGAGGAGTTGTTTGTGAAGTGAAGAGATGTCCAGTGGTGTGCCATGAGCAGAGCCCCCTCCCTGCCATGTCTGCTGCCCTCCACCCATAGCAAGGGGAAATCTGCCTTTTCCCTACTCTGGGCTGGCACCACTATTTCTAGTCTATTAATTCTGGATCCAGCTCCTTGAAAACTGTCCCTGTGGTGATCAGGAAGGTGAGAGGATCGCCATACAAGAAATAAGTAGCTGAAATGCACATAATTAGACTGAGGGGAAAGGACTTTGAGTGAAAAGGAAATGAGGTTTTGAATAAGATTGAGCTTCCAAGTACAACCAAAGGGTAGAAGCTGTAGGAGGCGGATTTCAGCTGACCACAATAAAGAACTCTCTACTGGCCTTTCTTTTAGAAAGTGTACAACTTGTCTTGGCAAATTGTCATGGGAGAGGTTCAAATATATATCCTCACTTGCAAATCAGATTGTGGGAATTGATGAGAGTTCTTAGATGACCTTTAAGGTTCTTTCCAAGGGTGGGTTTTCTCATACTAGCTCCCCACCACCACTTCAGAAACCTGCTTATGACTTTCTGTACTCTCTCACCTGCTGACTGAAGTACAAACTCCAAGGCAGAGCACACAGGACCCTCTCCACTCACACCCCTACTCAATAGAGCAATACCAAACTACTTAGAGTTCTTAGCAGGCTCATGCTGTGTTCTGTGCTTAAGATGTCCTCCCTCTTCCTTTGCCTTCCCCATAATTTCCAATTGGTCAATTAACTCTCTCCCACTGTCTTTTTTAAATTAATTAATTTATTTTTTAATTTTTAAGGCGGGGAGGGGTAGAGGGAGAGGGAGAATCTCAAAAAGGCTCCATCTCACAACGCTGAGATCATAACCTAAGCTGAAATCAAGAGTCAGACACTTAATCAGCTGAGCCACCCAGGCACCCCACTCTCCCACTGTGTCTTGATTGAAGGGTAATTGCAGTGGCTTGCCTCCTACTACCATTCAGAAGGAAGCTAGGCATTCAAATCCTTCCTTTATTAGTTTCTGGTTTCAGCTAGGAGGAAGCCATGTAACAAAAGTCTAGCCAACTAGGCCTTCTCTCTAGTGCTTTGACTCCAAAGATATAAGGAATAGATAAAGGTGATCTGATGGCAGTGGGGATAGTGGGAACAGTATCCTGAACAGACTGTTCCAGCAATAACATGGTTGCTGTGTCTTTTTTCCTACTTTTTAGCCTTCTAGAGTGCCCTCAGTACCAACATATTTCCAAGTCAATAAATATTTATAAAAAGAAATAATGAAGCACAAGGATAAAGGTCAAAGACTTGATTTAAAGCAAACTACACGCAAGACTGGACTATTTAATGATTAGAACCAGAACTAGAGAGGAAAATAAAGATAGGACAATGGTCACATCACTAACAGAAATGAGGAAGTGTTAGTTTAGGGAGGACAGGGAGGAAAGATGGGGAATAACAGATTTTTATTATAATATACATATTTAACTTTTTATTATGTTAGCTGATGCTAACACAGGTAGATAAATTAAGTCAACTGAAGGAGTGAAACACAAAAATAAAATGGAAAGGACTTTAATATTAGCTCTTTTTATTTTTTAAATTTTATTAGAGAGAGCAAGCAAGAGTGCATGTGTGCACATGGCGGGGAGGGGCAATGAGGGAAAGGGAGGGGCAGAGGGAGACAAAGGGGCAGACTCTCCGCTAAGCAGGGAGCCCAATGTAGAGCTTGATCCCAGAACCCTGGGATCATGACCTGAGCCAAAGGCAGACACTTAATGAACTGAGCCACCCAGGTGCCCCTTCTTCTGGGACTTCCGATGAACTAATCAATACATATATACCAAATAGTAAGCTAGAAGATTCATTTAGGCTGAAAGTAGATTCTAAGTATACCATGTATATATTTCAAAAACATGTTCTACTTGGATAGCAAACTTTATGAACCACACAGTAACTAAGATAATAAAAATTACGCAGAAACTCATGCCTATAAAGAGGCCTGTTTATTACTGATAACACTTCATTTGGCTAAAACCACAAGAAATCCACACACAAACACTTCAAGTGCAAATTCTCACAGGCGGTACTTATGATACACCCTGGTGTTTTCATCGGAAAAAAAAGGAGAAAATATTGACAAGAACAGGTAAAACAAGAGCACAATTTTGATCTACTGCTACACGGTCAGAAAAATAATTCATTCTTAACGGCATATTTCATCTGGCATATTCAGTGATGTATACAAAGTTTATTTTTGCCTAAAACAAGAAGGCCTCACCATATATACAGATGCAGACTCTTGCTTGAGTGCCTCTTGTGAGATGTATGATGAATCATAACAGTGGACAAAAATATATCAAATCGTATCAAATTAGCTGTGATTCACTTGGAAGGTAGCAGTAGGAGGCTCAAAGTGGCACCTATACTCAGTGATACTAAGTCTACATAGGTACGTTCTTAGCCTACTTGGCCAACACCTTGTTATGAGTGTAAAATACTAGGCATTACATATAATTTTCCGAACAGGAATATGTTCTGCTCTCTCAAAAGAAGCTGAGTATTTAAGGGTATGCATGCTTAATGAAGATGATTTATTATAAATTTCAGTAATGAGATTTGTTTAAAAAACTGAATCAGAAAATTAACATTTTTGATTGCTTCTTAAACTATTAGCTGCTTTAAGATACAATCCCCTAATTCCTACTGTCGCCAACTAAGCGTTCTATAACACGTACTATAACGGGGGTGGGGGAGGTTATGAAAAATAATAACACATGATCTCTGCTCTCAGGGAGCTGATAGTCAGATGCTCCTTCTCAGTCAAGGAATGCCAGTGAATGAATGAAAACAAAGTGGCCAACACTTCTGAAAATGAGGTTCAGTGATAATGTAACTGTTTCAGGTCAGTTTAATTTGGCAGTAATGCTTTCAAAGTTCAGCTTTTAAAATGCAGGGAACCAGCTAGATATGTTCTGTGTTTCTATTTCTCACATTAAGGTCGGTGTGTGTACCTCCAGGCAGATGTGGCAATTGAGGTGGGGAGGGGGAGACCACTGAGCAGCCCTGTGATCAACACAGAGCTCCTTTCCAGCAGCACCCGCTTCCGTGAGGACTGGAGGAATCATTTTTACATTGAAACAGTTTTATTATGGGGAATGCAAAATTCAGCTTCCATTTTTATGACAGAACATGAAATTTCATGAGCGATAGACTGCTTCGGAGTTTGGGCTTGGGACCCTTCCCCCACATAGTCGTCATGTTCCTCCGCTTTAGGGTTATGCTGGTGGCAAACTTTGCGAAGCAGACTTTAGCATGCCATGTGCCCTTATCTTTACTCATTCTTATATGTCCTCTTTTTAAGGTATATAGTCTTTAACGAAGAGAAAAGACGGCTTAATGAACATAACAGTATGGTTAATATTTTAAAGTAGCCAGTGGTAAAAACTAACTTGGTTTTCAACTGGAACTAAAGAAAGTCATGCCATGTCAAGTCCTGCAATGAAAGGTTCTCTTCTTTCCACTTGGACTTCTTATGGTAAGATGCTCTGGGGGACAAAAGGGAAAAAAGATTTCCTAAAATTTTGTGCTTTGGATGCCCCAAGTACAAGGAGACCTGAAATAAAATGTGAGCTCAACTGACCATCCATTTCAATTGGTCAGACTCTTTCCTCATCACTTTCTAGAGCAATCTCAGAAAAACAAATGAATTATAAAAGGCCATAATAAATTAGCATATAGTAGTATCCAGACAGACCAAAAAAGGCTATGAAATAGATTTAAAATTACTTCTTACAATGTTTTAAATATTCTCACAATAGTAACAAAATAATCAAGTCAAAAAAAACACATAGTTTATGAATCAGCTTAAAGCATTCTGGATGAATACAGTTAAGATTTCTTATCAGTGAGGTAATAGAGCAATAGCTTTTCACAGTAACAAAATGTAGGAGGGCACCTGGGGAAGGAGGGAGGTAGAGAGAAAAAGTCATAAAATAAATTTATCCAAGCGAAATTTGGATTTTTCAAGCATCATAAACATCAGTGGAAAACACTGGAAAGAAATACCAGTAGCAGCAGTTCATAGAACAATTTCTCCATTAAACTCCAGCTAATATCTCTGTTGTGTCCATTCCAGAAGCGACTTCCTTATGAAACAGGAGCCCTATTTCCTATATAAGGATATCCCCAGTTTCCAATCTCTTAGAATCTTTCTGTCTGCTGAAGTTACTACATCCAAATAAACAATAGAGTTGAAACAAAACCCTCAAATATCCTATAATGCTATACATTCTTCAAGATGAACAAAACGGTGTTCAAGTCTCACTTAATTCGCCAGGTTAAATTAAAAATAATATCCAAGCTGGTCTCTGTGCAATGAATGAAGACTGCGCTCATGCAACTACTACTCAACATATACAAAAACTCTCATGAGCTAAATTCTTCTAGTATATGTGCTGCCGAAGCGAGCATCTAAATTCTTCTAGATAGGGAGTGAAACTCAAATGTTACTTTCAGTACTCTCTATGACATCATCGTTGTTCCCGCCTGAGGTTAAAAAAAAGTATCAGACGGAACCTTTAAAAGACATTTAGTATATCCCTTAATCTTAAATTTGTTATTTAGTTTTTTTGAAAAGGTTCTTATTCTTTTATTCTGTCCTCACTGAAGACAGAAAACAGTTTGCCGTATTACTTCTTACTTTGCGTCCTTTAAAAGATTCAAGAAATAACTTAAGACTTATTAAATTATCTTAACAGCTTTCTCCCCTCCAGAATTAAATGATCTGAATTCTTTGAACTTTTTCTCACAATCTCTGTTGTATTCTGTTTTATTTCTGCTATGTCTTCTCTTCTCCAGCTCCCATATGATCCTAAGACACAACATCCTAGCAGGAATTGAATCAGTAAGAGGGGTACTTTTTCTCACCTCCAAAAACTTGGCCTCTTTGTAGTGGTTGTTAATAAAGGAAACAAAAGGTTCACTATCTGTTCATCATTATAACAAATACACATGGGTAAAGAACTTGCCCACAGCCAGCTTATTCCCTACTTTTAGCTCTCTCAGTTTACCTTTCAAAAGAAGCATTTCCTGTGCCATCTTATTGATCTATTTGTTTATTTCTACTGATTATTTTCAATGTATGCTTTGATCTTGCCAGATTAGTTCTCTCCTTTCCCCCAAAACTCTAGAAAAGCTTTAATTAAAAAGTTTTAATCTACACACTGAATAAGAATGGATTCATTTTCAAGATATTGTTCGTAAAGAAAAAGTTAAACACTGTAGAGCCCAAGGCTGAGACCTATAGTTCAGCACTCCTGTCTTTTCTGGTCAGCTTGGGTTACTAAATTTACCCTGTTAGGCAACTGTACACCACTGTGTCAAGTTCATGTTAAATATCATGCTAAGATAGACTTGAGAGCTTGGCTAGAATCAAATAATTTCCTTAATCTATACACTTTAGAACATTTGTAATATTTTGCTGATTTTAACTTTGGATTTTTAAATTTTTGAGGTAAGAATCTAGGCTTTAATAACTTTTCACCTTAATTAAGATGACTTAAATGTTGCATTATATTAAAGCACTCAAAACTGTTCTCCTTATAATAGACTTACAGTCATGACATGGCTTTAGCGATTATGAATGTGCTAGCATATCATTTTATCTCCCCTTCGTTCTTCGGTCACTGGAACAGATACTAAAGCCAAATACACAACTTTTCATATATATAGCATTGTTCATACTACTTGGTAGAATATAGGCTATCTCCAAAATTACATTCTACATTCCTAAAAGCAAATAAAACAAAAAAGTCCGCACATTTCTTCTTTAGTACAAAGCCTTTGAAAACAAAGTCATTCTGAAGTATGGTGCTCTACACTTACTTAGCTGTCTATTAACTACAGTCATATGAGATCTAGCTATAGGAAAAGAAGGAACAAATTAACAATAGTGGCAATACAATAATTTGAAAATTATATTTGCACTATATGGATTCAAACAAATGTTAGCTGATAGAGCTGCAACAAACCATACCATTACTTACTAAACAGTCTAATCAGTTTAAATGTTATATTATTATTATTATTACTATTTAGGAAATAAATACTCTAATACCAGTTATGTCCCATTAGCAATTTGTTTAGTATGATTACACCCAAGGCCTTGTTACTGTTACCTCTTAGCTATATCACATGTGTTTATGTGTTCTGTTGAGTTGTATAGGACAGGATACACTTTAAGAAAATTAAATAGTACTTCTCTACTAAGACATTTTTAGAAGACTGGAGAATCAACCAAAAGTGACCTTCCAAAATTTTTTTTCACATTGAGGGGCGCCTGAGTGGCACAGTTGGTTAAGCCTCCGACTCTTGATCTCAGCTTGGGTCTTGATCTCAGGGTCATGACTTCAAGCCCCACATTGGGCTCTATGTTGGGCATGGAGCCTACTTGAAAAAAAATATGCAAAATTTTTTTCCACATTGAAAAAGATAAGTTATACTCTTGAGATCAGAAATTCTATAGTAGCCAGCAAGATGTTAGAATAAACTGGACTTTAGTTTTAAAACATGTAGTTTTAGTGTTTGGTAACATCTAAAATCCGGATATTATATTTCTTAGTAAAATTAGCATTACTTCATCTGGTAAAGGAATAAATCTACTTACAAAAATTTAATTCCAAAGTTAGATTTGTAAATAAATTCAGAGCTCCTTTCTCAGTTTGGATTTTTTTCTCTACCTGAAGGCTGTGATTATTGACACTTAATTCTTACAAGAAGATCCTTAAGCACAGTTACTTTGAATCTGATTTTATTAAGATTTTTATTTACATTCATAACATTTTTAGAAGGGCAAATTGATTTGATATAGAGGGGAAGCACCTACATAGTTTGCTCTGAAATAACTGTCTGAAAATTAACTGACTAAATTATAGTCAATGCAGGAACACTGTTTTAATTCATACCATACCCTGAGAAGGCACTAAGAAATCTGACAAGAACGAAGCCACTAGGAGCATTGCCACTATTGTTTCATGTTCAGTAAACGTCAGAATTTTAAATACATACAATAAATTTACACTGCACCAAGAGCACCTGAAACACATATGGTAACATCTGTTCTAAGCTAGAAATACCCAATTTCAAATACTCTACTTTGTAAGTTAATACCTATGACGTAATAATGATACTTTCCCACACTATGCTGGGAGCAATGCCATTTTCTTGTCAATTTTATAGATTAATTTCCTTACTAATTCAACAACTATATAACATTTATCTACCTTTTTAAAAAACCGTGCTATACACAAGTACAATACGGAACTAAGCTTAATCACACTTTAATAAGAAAACTCACTTTTGTATTGTTTTTTTTTTCTGTTAAAGGAAGAACAATGTGTTACTAGAATACTTTTAATGCAATGACATTTGTTCAAGATTATGAAAAAATTCGAATCCTTTCTCTCCAGATCATTTCCTTTCGAACTTATACAGTTTGTTTCGTCAGCCCACTAAAAGAAAGAAAATCGAAGTGCAAAGATACTTGACCAGATGAGATAGAGAATGCTAACACGACTTCAATGCATGGAATTCCTGGTTGTTCTGTTCCATGTGCCGGTGCCAAGTCATGGCGTACTGGTGTGCACTAAACAGAACGCCAGATCAGTCCATTTTTACTAGGCTCGAGAAAATTCTCAATCAAAGCTTCAATGAGTTTCCTCAATTCCTCTTCTAGGAAGGCAATGTCACTGAAGAGAAAGATGGGGAGTTTTGAAATTCTTGATTTTTACCACTTTAAATTTTGTTTTAAATTGTTATAATTTTAAAAGGGGATGCTTAAACACTTTGTAAACCAAAAAGAAGTTCACTCTGTTAAAACAAAACAAGACCAAAGGGGGGGGGGGCAGGAATTACATGCAAGAAAACACCATGATCACAAACTTAAGTTGTACGGCATTAAAGGGAGTTCCTTGGTACATGATACATGGATGAGTTTCGGTATATCTAAATTTTTCTCCTTGGTCAGGCAATTTAATGGTCCAGAACACCAATACCAGGCATTATACTAAAATGGCTTCCTGATACTTTGAAGAATACTCAGTAGATATTATGGGATGATACAGCATGACTCAGATACAGAAGGGGGATGGGACTAAAAAAATGAGATGCTTAAGAAAGAAATCCACATTTACAAGTATGCGCTTCAAAGTCATCACTGCTGTTGACCAAAACATGTCTAGGAAAGCCTCTTTTCAACTGCCTTCATGGTCATTTGTTATTACTTTAATAATCATCCTTTATTTTTAACCAAATAGAGCATTACCCTAATTTGGTTTCCTTTAAACTCTACTCTGAATGACTTTAGGACATCCTTTTTTGTCCCCAAAAGAAAATAAAAATCTCTTAAATGCAAAGGTTTAGAGACGTACAAAATAATGTACCTTAGAATCTGAAGGCAATTCCAAAGCATCTCTTTCCCAAAAATATACTGATCAGTGACAACATTATAGAAGGTACTACTTTTAATAAGTGTAAATAGGCTTTGGAAGGCAGCTGTGCTCACCACTATACCACCAATGCTTAAGTGTAAATAGCCTTTGAATATGTTTATTAAAGTCAATTTAGTGACAATTCAGACTCTTAAAAGGAAATAAATTGGGCAGATTAAGTCAAATCATATTAGATATATGAAATGAATGTTTGAAAATAAATTGTTGATCATTTCTTTAGGTTCAGCATATAACAGTTAAAGCTCACAGAACCTTCCCAGTAATAAAAATCGACCAAAATCTTAAAATTCAATTCCCGGGGCGCCTGGGTGGCTCAGTGGGTTAAGCCTCTGCCTTCGGCTCAGGTCATGATCCCACGGTCCTGGGATCGAGCCCCACATCAGGCCCTCTGCTCAGCGGGGAGCCTGCTTCCTCCTCTCTCTCTGCCTGCCTCTCTGCCTACTTGTGATTTCTGTCTGTCGGGTAAATTAATAAAATCTTTAAAAAAATAAAATAAAATAAAATTCAATTCCCAAATGGTCCAGCTGCTTTGGAAAATAGTCTGGCAGTTCCTCTGAAGGTTAAACACAGAACTACCATGTGATCCAGCAATTCTCCACCTACATATGGACCCAAGTGAAATGAAAACATGTCCACACAAAAACTTGTGCACAAATGTTTATAGCATTGTTACTTGTAATGGTTAAAATGTGGAAATAACCCAAATGTCCACCACCTGATAAAAGGATTAAAAAAAAAAGTGTTGAAAAAAAAAAAAAAAAGTGTTGTATCTATACAACAGAATATTATTAGGCCAAGAAAACAATTTAAAAAAAAAAGAATTAAGTGCTGATTCATGCTACAACACAGATGAACCTTGAAAACATCATGCTAAGCATAAGATGCCAGTCACAAAGGGCCATATATTGTATGATTCCATTTATATGAAATGCCCACAATAAGCAAGTCGATAATGACAGATAGTAGATTGGTGGTTGCCGAGGGCTACATGGAGGGGGATGGCAAGTGACTGCTAATGGGTATGGGGCTTCTTTCTGAGGGGATAAAAATGTTCTAACATGGAATGTAGTAAAAAAAAATGTGTAGTGATGTTTGCACAACTCTGAATATACTAAAAACCACTGAACTGTATGCTTTTAATGGGTAAACTGTACAGTATGTGAATTTAATCTCAATAGAGCCTATATATATATAAATATACAAATCTAAATATATATGTATATATATATTTTAAAAGTCAATTCTCACCTCTGCTCAGGGGATGCACACATCTCCGCATAATACTTTATCTTTGGTTCTGTCCCACTTGTCCGAAGAGTAGCGACACAGCCATTTTGAAAAGTAAATGTAATCATTTGGCTGTTTTTACTCACAGGCAGTACCTATGCACAAGGTGAACAATGGCTTAGTTACACTCAGTACCTTTTTCATTTTCAGGAGTTGTAAAATATATTCTACTTATGTGAGGTATCTAAAGGAGTCAAATTCATAGAAACAGGAGTACAAGGTCATTGGCAGGAGGTGGGGGAAGGGGGAAGTGGGGAGTTGTTTAATGGGTATGGAGTTTCAGTTCAGCAAGATGAAAAAGTTCGGGACATCTGCTGCACAACAAGGTAGACAGTTAACACCAACGGACTGCATGTTCAAAAGCAGTTGCGGTGGTAGGTTTTGTTATGCATTTTTTACAATTAAAAATTTGTTTTTTAAATTATAAAACACAAAAGATTATATACACAATAATTCATAAATATGCCATTTACTGAACATTTTATAATAATACAGCGTTGGGTTATATACCTTACATACATGATCTCCAGGCCTCAGCAACAATCTTCCAGAGTAAATATTACTGCCAATTTACTGACATGGCTCAAAAAGAGTAAATGACCTGGTCAAGTTAATCAGCTAAAGTGGCAGAGCAAGAAGTTGGAGCCAGGTCTATGTATCACAGTCCAGACTGCCTCTGCGTTGGCAAAGGGCTTTACAATTTCGAAGCACTTTCATAGACAGTTTATCAATTGTCTCCAAAGCAGACTGCATGTGTCCTAGAGGGCAGGCAAAATAATCCACTGACTGGGGTACAAAAAAAGTTTATATTTTTTACCTAAAAGTTAAAAAAGGAAATGAATCTTTACTGATGTTGAACACATGGATTCATACTAGTACTCCTTCTGCGAAGGAATCTTGGGGGAATTGTGGGGGTTGTACTAGGACAGAGGTGGTGCCTTTCAAAAGGGGTCTGAGCCTGATCCTTTCTTTGAAACCCCTCCCTCAGTTACAGGTACTACTATACACCAGTTGCTTAAGACAGAGACCCTTCTCCCCTCTTTTTCACTCACAGACCATCAACTAGCAAGTCTTGTCTATTCTAGTCTTTAACTCAACTTTGTCCAACTCTCTCCACCACTGCTGCTACTAGATTTAATTCGGGCTCCCATCATCTCTCATCCTGATTCCTGAAACAGCATAATAACTGAACTTCCTGCCTGGGAGTTTGCCTGTCTCTAACCCCCATACCGTATGTGCCATTCCTCCTCGAACTCCACACTACAGTGTAGAGAACTCTTGGTGGTTTTTTGGAGGAGAACATGCCTTCCTACCTCCAGACCTAGCACTTGGTGCTTCCTTTGCCTGAATACCCACTGTTCCTCCTATGTCTGGATAACTCTTACTCATACTCAGCTCACAGAAGTCCTCTAGAAGGTCTTCTGTAAGCCTCCCAGATCTGAGCAAGGGTCCTTCCTATGCTCTTCCATGGCACCTTACGCACCCCCGGTCTGTTTCATTTTGTAAAGTAATCCCTGCTTACTTCCATTTCCCCACTAGCCTCTTGAGTGCAGAAACAGTGGCTTTGTCATTGCTCCTTCTCAGTGTGCCTACAAGGGCTTTGATAAATGCCTGTTGATAAATGCCACAGAGAGCAATCTGGAGTGTGAAGAAAACACTCAGGAGGTCTTTGACACTATGTGACCACTGGGGTAAATTAACAATGTCTGTAGTACCTGCCTTACAAAATTGTTGTAACCATCTGTGGAGAGCAGATAGAAAAGTACTTTGAATAAGGAATATCCTAAACCTTAAAGGGGGTTAATAGGAAAAAAGCATCACACCAAGAACTACTCCTAAGCACAACATTAGTGAAATAAAAAGAAGCAAAAAATTTGGTTCATCTCATCAAGTAGTTTACAAAGACAGAAAAATAGATACCAACAACTGGGAATGAATATTTGCTGATTAGATGAATAGACATAAAAGGAATATGAACTATATTCAATCAAGAAATGACAGATATTCCAAAATATATTATGCCCGTAGCATCTTGAGACAACATCAGAACATTATAAGTGGAAATTTGGTCTAATAATCCTAACAGTAACCAAATACATATGATTAACAACTTATGGCATTTATTTATTTTTTTAGAAGATTTTACTTATTTATTTATTTAAGATTTTTTACTTATTTGCCAGAGAGAGAGAGAGAGATAGATAGAGTACATACAAGCAGGCAGAGAGGCAGGCAGAGGCAGCGAGAGAAAGGCAGGCTCCCTGCTAAGCAAGGAGCCCGATGCAGGACTCGATCCCAGGACTCTGGGATCATGACCTGAGCCGAAGGCAGACACTTAACCAACTGAGCCACCCAGGTGTCCCTATTTATTTATTTGACAGAGAGAGAGAAAGCAAGAGCAGGAACACAAATAGGGGAAGTCTGAGGGAGAAGCAGGCTCCCCACTGAGCAGGGAGCCTGATGCGGGGCTCAATCCCAGGACTCTGGGATCATGACCTGAGCTGAAGGCAGCTGCTTAAGGACGGAGCCACCCAGGCGCCCCAATTTATGGTGTTTAAATATTTGTTGAGCACCTACCACAAAAGCAGGAGCTTTGACAGGCACGGAGGTATGTCAGAAATGGATCTGACATGCGCAACACAATGATAACAATAAAATAGAAAGTGATAAATGACAAGAGGAAGGCACAATAGATAATGAAACCTCAGGAGGAAGATATCTAATTACGGGACCTGGAGGGTATGTGGAGGAGGTGATATCTGTCTGAAGTCTTAAATAATGGCTAAGATGTGGACCTGCCACAGAGGAAGGAGAGGCAGATTGGGGAAATAGCTTGAGCAAAAACAGAGAGATTTTTATTTTCATTTCTTTAAAGATTTTACTTATTTATTTAAGAGAGAGAGAGATAGCCAGAGAGAGGAGGGCAGGGGTAGGGGGGTGGGGAGGGGGAAGCAGACTCTCTGCTGAGCAGGGAGCCCCGACTTGACTCTGGTCTCGATCCCAGTACGCTGGGATCATAGCTTGAGCCAAAGGCAGAGAACTAACAAGCTGAGCCACCCAGGTGCTCCCAAATACAGAAATTTTTCATAAAAATGTATGCATATAAGAAACTATAAGTTGCCCTATTTGGCTGCAGGTGTAGGGACTAAGGTTGAAAAGGGAAGTTGCAAATAGAAAGGTGTAATGGTGAGCTTTGAAAGAACAGGCTTTTAGACTTTATCTTCAACATCACACATTCTCCCTCTCTCCGTCCCTTTCTCTTTTTGTCTAATTCTCTTTCCCACCTCCCAGGGAGGAGCATACACTTGGGGAGAGAGGAGGACAGGATCAGAGGCAGGGAGCCTGTTAGTGGGATTACAACCGCTCTGAAGAAAAACAATGAATCCTAGTTTCAAGACATTCACAGGCTTGAACTTCCACTATTTTATTATAGTACAAAGTACTACAAATCGTTAAACTTAAAAAAAAAGGGGGGGTACTTACTGATTTCTTATTAGGCTGGCTGCTGTCATAGCCAGTGGTAACATCCCGTATGTGCAATATAGCAAATGTCCCACAGAATTTTGGATATTCTTTTGGAGAATCAAAATTGCGAAGCCTTTCAAATATACTTTTGATGGTACTTGGATCATAACACAAGAAATATGAAGTTTTTGAAATATGATAACCATATCTGCACAAAGATTTAAAGTGTTAAAGTCAGATTTCAGATAACTCTTCAGGAAAGTATAAAGATAAGCCTATTACAGTATTACGTAGAAAGTGGCAGTCTTTACTTCAGCTTTAGAACTTTTTAGAAAGGACTGGCTGTTTTCAAAAACCAAATTTAGAAAGCTAAAAGGAGGGCCCCCAAAATGAGACGTTTGGCAATTGAAATGAGAAAATCATAATAACAGAACTTACTTTTCATAGACCTTAATCAGCTGCTGTTTCAATGTTATATTCATGGTTTCCAGGTAAGCTGCCATCTCGGCAACGACTACGGCTGCACTCACCCCATCTTTATCCAAAACCGAAGTGCCACACAGAAAACCTAAGAATTAAAACACATTTTTTTTTTTTTAGATTTTTATTTATTAGAGAGAGAGAGCACGCAGGAGCAGGGAAGAGGAGTGGGGGAGAGAGAGAAGCAGGCTCCCCACTGAGCAGGGAGCCAGGACAAAGGTGGGGCTCGAACCCAGGACCCCGGGATCATGACCGGAGCCAAAGGCAGACAAACGCAGACACTTAACCTACTGAGCCACCCAGGGGACCCTTAAAACACATTTTTTAAAAAGGGGAAAACTTAAGCCTAAAAGAATTTCAATAGTTTTACATTTTTTCAGAAGAACTAATGAATTTAAGAGCCTACTAAAAGATGAAGCCCACTGATACTGAAGGTACTTAGGGGACTTTTAAGGGTCTTCCCCTCAAATCCCCCCAGCAAAAAGTGCATCTAGATATTTCTGAGTTCTCTGTGGTTTTTACAACTCAAAAGACAAAACCAGAAGACAAAATTTCCTCTCTGTAGAATTACTACACTTTAAAATATGCTCTCATTCAAATTTCAAAGATTTTAATATTTACTACATACCAATTGACTCCTCAAATGCAAAAAGAACTTCTTTCCCATTTTCCAGGAGGTCTTTTATCCTACTTCCAATCCATTTAAAACCTGGTAATGTTTCCTGAAATGAAGAGAAGGCCATTCTAAGTAAGTGACTCCTCATAGACATATAGAGAGAACGGCCTCTCACTAAATGCATGTAACACTTTCATAGTGATCTTCTCTAATGGCTTTTGGTCCACACAGATTTATACCGTACTAAGCACATAGCCAGGAAGTGCTCAGATTCATATTGCCATGACTGATAACATACTATTTATTGAGCACAGAAATAGCTGACTTAAACCAAATAGAATCCAACATCTGTAAGTGGGGATCCAGACAGTCACAGAGTAACATAAATACATACATTATGATTATCTACTATTTATCAAGCATCATTAACAGGCGCTTTATATCATTGTCTCTTTTAATGCTCATAAAAACTCTGTTGCTGAAACACAGGCTCAGAGACTCAGTGAGTTTGCCTAAGACTATGCTGTACATAAGAGATGGAGCCAGGATTCACCTACACTGCTTCTCAGAAACTGTCCTTGGGTCTGTATTATAAGTACAATATAAGAGAACCTATGAAGCTTGTGATTTAGTCCCCCTTGGGTTCTTAATGATGCACTTTCATCATTATCACAGCGTATGCTTAAACCAAGTGTCCCTTACCATAACACCATGGAGTAAATAAAACCAAGAAAGTTACTAAGCCCTTCTTTTTTGTTTTTGTTTTTGTTTCTGTTTTTTTTTATAAACATATAATGTATTTTTAGCCCCAGGGGTACTGGTCTGTGAATCGCCAGGTTAACACACTTCACAGCACTCACCATAGCACATACCCTCCAGCCCTTCTTTGTAATTAGGTCCGAGGACTTTTCATCTGATGAGCTACTGTTCACTTTAAAGACATGAGCTATTGTAGAGTCAACAGAAAGAGCATGTGATAGACACTGACTCTAGAACTCACCATTAGTAACTTAACGATTCCCAATTTACCTCTCTACTTCCTCAGTGGGAAAAAATAAAGCTAAAACCTTTGCTGCCATCCCCAGAACCAACAAAAAACACAAGGAAGCAAATTTATAATACTAGTCTTTAGGATCATGTTCTCTTTTGTGCTCATTATACATTTTTTTGCCATAAATATTAATGAGGAAAATGTTAACATTACCATAATTCAAAATCTTAGGCTTGAATAAATTTTCAATTTATGCTCTTTAGCAATTTGTTGTTGTTGTTTTTAAGATTTTATTTATTTATTTGACACAGAGAGAGAGATAGAGAGCACAAGTAGGCAGAGAAGCAGGCAGAGAGAGAAGGAAGCAGGCTCCCCACTGAGCAGAGAGCCTGATGCAGGGCTTGATTCCAGGACCCTGAGATCATGACCTGAGCCGAAGGCAGAAGCTTAACCCACTGAGCCACCTAAGCACCCCTATTGTTTTTTTTAAAGTAGGCTCTGTGCTGGGTGTGGAGCCCAACACAGGGCTTGAACTCAGGACCGTGAGATCAAGACCTGAGCTGAGATCAAGAGTTGGATGCTTAATGGACTGAGTCACCCAAGCACTCTGGTATTTGTGTTTTTTTTTAAGCCTGAGATTGAAAGTTCTATTTCATTAAAACAGGTATAGTTTTTTTTTTTAAATTCAGCCAATTAATGTTAAGACATAGCTTGGCTGTGGCTCAAGAAAAATGCCCAGCAGTGACATCTGCACTGATATTTGACAAAGATGATGGAGGAAAGGCAATTTAATTGGCATCAATCCCAGAAGCTATAGAAATTGTTAGCTTAACTCTCTACGGCTCACGAAAGTTAATGATCTGTGCTGAGAGAGAGTTATTACTTGTTTTTTGGATATAGAATCATTAGGTCTTAACTTAAAATTTAGAAGACTAAGTTTCTTTTCTTTTTTTTTTTTTTAAAGATTTTATTTATTTGACAGAGAGAGATCACAAGCAGACAGAGAGGCAGGCAGAGAGAGGGAGGGAAGCAGGCTCCCTGCTGAGCAGAGAGCCCGATGTGGGACTCGATCCCAGCATCCCTAGATCACGACTCGAGCCAAAGGCAGCGGCTTAAACCACTGAGCCACCCAGGCGCCCCTAGAAGACTAAGTTTCTTAAGACTGAACTTGAAGAGCCTAAATAATGGTCGTGATTATTTTTTGGAATGGAGTTTTTGGAATGGAATGGATTATTTTTTGGAATGGAGTTTATGTTACTGATGAGGTCACTAGGTGCTAGATTTTCTTAGTATGAAAACCAGATTTTGTTGTATGGAATAATAAGCATTAATGCGATTTTTAAAGAATATCTTATCGCAGTTCCAGAAATTCACATACTGTATGGATGGACTTGGCTCAAGGTGTCTAAACTGTCACAAGATTAAGCAAGTGTTAACATAATTAGAAAAAAGGGGAGGATTTTAAATCAAATCAATATAAATTACTTTTGGTGGGGAGGTGGCTTTAATGTATAGAAATTGATTTAGAAAAGTAGCACACAGATATTCTCTGTTCTTACTTCAAAATGAAATCCTTCTTTAAGTGCAATTGCCTTCAAAATTTTGGAAGACACTGTGGTGGCTAACATATAAACATTCTTCACATCAGCATTTCTTGATGTATTTTTCTTCCAGCAGTCAAACATCCACCACCCAAACAAAGCTGCCAACTCGTTCCCTGTGAAAACTTTCCAATGACCACTGTAGAGAGAATGAAGATTCAAGTCAAGACTTTTATAACTTCTCATTAAAATTTCTTGACACTTAGACATATAAATTACCATCCTTCATATATGAAAATCCAAAAGCTATTATATGAGATTTTTGAGAAAATGTTTAGGATTATTTCTAGCTCACCAAGGGTGAATTTAGGGTAGAAATGGCAACAATGTCTATTGAAAAATTATTACACTGTAACTTTTGTTCCTGTACTTAATGAAAGAAAAGTTATAATATGATGTCCTTTCTATATAAGGACATTTGTCACAACATATAAGGGCAAAAATACACTGCAATCCAAAGGACCAAGATTAGAAAATGATTATATTGATAAAGCAATCTGTTGGGATATCATGTCATTTTATAATATTTTAAACAATATTTAAGGACTGAAAAAAGTGTTCATGGTACAATAACAAATGGGAAACAAGATATAAAAATATATGTAGCATGATAATAATTTTATAAAAACAAATATGTCTTAAGGAAATGTCAAAATATATACCTAGGGGTTATCTTTGGATAGTGGACTTAACAGGAGAATTATTTTCTTATTTTTTTATTATTTTGAGTGAGCCTGTAAGACTTAAAAATCAAAACCTCTTTTTCAAAGCTTAAGCTTTTAATTAAATAACAGGCTTTACTTACTTCTCCTGAAGTTCTGCCACTGCCAGCCGGTCTGCGTCAGGATCTGTAGCTAGCACAATTCGGGCATTTTCTTTCTCTGCCAGTCTCAAAGAAAGTTCCTGAAATAATGAGCCAAATCACCAGATTGTATTCCAGATGTTAAATTCAAAGTTAATACTCCTACTTATAGGCACTATGTTAGTTGACATAAATTTTAGAATGAATACAGTTTGACTAAATTTAGTAAATAAGCCTAGAAGTAGGGATATCCACTACAAAGATTTCAAATAAAACAGAATATATGGCTCCAATAGAAATTAAATTATGTCAATGAAGGTGGTTTCTGCCTTTGTAAGTAATCTTTGAATTGTCAATGAGTTCTATTTGATGAAGTTTAATACACTAATAATAATTTAAATAAAGGAAAAAAATACCAGCACAGATTCTCCTTCTTCAGGATTTGGGCATTTAACGGTAGAAAAGTCTGGATCAGGATCTTTTTGTTCTGGTACTGGAATTGGAGGCTTAAAACCAAACACCTGAAAAGCCAACTGCACATAGTCATGTCCAACCCCATGGAAAGATGTATGTACAAATTTCAAGGTGGTCTTTGAGTTTAATTCCCTGTAAAGGAAAAGAGTTATTCAATTGATATCATAAAACTTGGTACTTGTGGTAAAATTAAAATCAGCTATAGAGAAGAAGCTAAAATCTATTTTTTTGGATGAAGAAAAGATACTCAGCAAGCCAACGGCTTTCTAGCAATAGCATTAGCTATTTATGGAATAGTTATGAAAATATGGAAATAAGGCAAAATCAAATTTTAGAGAAAATTTCCTAATCTCGTATAGAGAATACATATATTTAGCTATAACTTTAACAGTATTATTAGTAATTAGTAATTAATATACTATACAATTCACGTATTTAAAGTGTACAATTCAATTCAATTTCACTATATTCATAGATTATTCATTCATTACCATAATCAATTTTAGAAAATTCTCACTATTGCCAAAAGAAACTCTACCCCAGAGCTGCCATCCCCTAACATTCCCATTCCTCCTAGCCATAGGCAATCACTAATATACTCTGTCTGTTTCTGTCTCCATTGATTTGCCTTCTCTGGACATTTTATATAAATGGAATCATATAATATGTGGTCTTTTGTGATTGGCTTCTATCACTGAGCATGTTTGCAAAGTTTATCCATGTTGTTGTTTGTATCAGTATTTCTTTTTATAGCTGAATAATATTTCATTGTATAGATATAGCACAGTTTATTTATCCATTCATCACTTGATGGATATTTGGGTTATTTCCACCTTTTAACTATGGTGAATGGTACGATTTCACTATCTTTTTAATATAATGAACAGCCAACACATCTTTATCCCTGTTTCTTTTCTTTATTTGTTAATCTTCTTATATGATAATGTTATCCCTATATTTCCATTGGATACCTGTGAAAACATATCTTTTTAAGATCTTCCATGTATCTTCTGCAAATGTCCCGCAGAGGATCTCTCTTCAGTGGGCTGGTATCCACTAAATTATCATTCCAGGAACCATTCCAAGGTTCCACACATTCTTCTATACATTTCAGAATTTCTTTATCATGAGGAGATGTGATCTGAGCACCAGTTTCCCAATAAACCTAGATGATAGGTAAATACAGCTATAAGTAGTTGAAATGTTGGCCAGATATTTTTAGCTACAGTAGAGATACTTGGCTTTACATAGAAGTGTTCCAAGTTAATTAAGTAGAAAATATCAACATGGGACTAATTTAATACCAAAGGATGTCCATGATAATGATTCTACAGGGACTCTTCAATAAAGTGATAATGTATTATTTTCATTTTTAGAAGTGTACTTTAATAAGAGTACAAGTAAAATAAAATCAGGGCATCATTATGACAACATATTAATATGCATATGCCATAGTATCCAATCATACTCTTAGATTTATAACTATATACTAAAGATAATCTAAGAAATCATGGATATCCATAAAATTTCATACTATAAAATTTTAGCATTAAGTAGTTCTGTTATATAGAAGAAATTATTTTTCAGATATAAATTAGAATACATGTCATAACAGACAGTGTCTATATCAGGAAATATAATTAGCATATTAATTATATATACACATTTCAGTATATGTGTTTTCAGTACTTAATGAATGAAAATACATTTCATTAAGCTGTCAGTTTGCTAAGTATTTTGATCAACAAGACATTAGGAACAGTTAACAAGAAAAAGTCAATAAAGTGTACTTCTATAATTCATAGGATCTCAAATTTAGAAGACACTTTGCTTAGAGAATATCCATAATGACTTCTACCAAATATATGACAGGACTACCGTCTTCTGCCTCCTGAATGAAGGAAAGAAGAATACATTTGAATATGTACTATGTACTAAGCTCAGTGTCAAACAAGATGGTAGACAAGATGACCTGAAAATTCTCACTCTATAAACATTTTGAAATGTTAGCTAATGTTAGAAAAACATTATCTAAAATGCATAGGTCAGTTCATAAGAAGAAAAGGGAAAACTCCAGGCAGTGGGAAGAAAGGAAAACCAGAGTGATATAAGGTTGTGGAGCTGACGCTGTGACTGCCTGGAGTTTGGGAACTGTCTATTTATTTGGTTTTTGAGTTGTAATACTCATGTGGAAGGTAGGAAATTGGAGACCTGAGACTCCCCCCATCCCCGATCAGTGGAAATACAGAATAGAAGTCCTGCCCATTATTATAGGTGAGGAAGGATGTGTGTTCCGGGGTATTTTTAAAAACTTTTAAATCTGAGATCTCAGTTAATATAGAAATTGCTCCCAGTCAGTGAAACTCCTGGTTCCTGCAGAAATTAAAAAACGTGGCGCCTGTGTGGCTCAGTGGGTTAAAGCCTCTGCCTTCGGCTCAGGTCATGATCCCAGGGTCCTGGGATCGAGCCCCACATCGGGCTCCCAGCTCACCAGGGAGCCTGCTTCCTCCTCTCTCTCTGCCTGCCTCTCTGCCTACTTGTGATCTCTGTCCGTCAAGTAAATAAATAAAATCTTTAAAAAAAAAAAGAAATTAAAAAACAAAACAAAACAAAACCAATAACTGCTCTGAGTGATGTTCCCACATCCCAAGCCACAAAAAAGATTCTATCCATAGGCCCTGAAGGTTCACCATGAAAATTTATAAAACATGAGAAAAAACTCCTAGCCTTTGTCCTTGCCCATTTCTTCTTGCCTTTGTATATGGATGTGATACCTAGAGGTATAACCATTATATGATGTTCACACTTGAAGGAAAGTCCAAAAAAGACTGCAGAAAGATGCCAGGCCCAACAACACTGAGCTACAGAATCCCACTAGTAGCCACGTACCCTGGACTTAACTTCATGTGTGAGAAATATTCCTATCAGCTTAAACTGACAGAAAAACCCATAAGTTTTCCAAATCTGTAGCAGAAAGTATACCTATCTGATATAATAACAGAAAAATCCATGCAACAAAATATACCCATGAACAAACTTTAAAAGAAATATTTGAAAGGGGCGCGTAGTGGCTCAGTTGGTTAGGCGTTTGACTCTTGATTTCAGCTCAGGTTATGATCTCAGGGTCTTGAGATGGAGCCCTGCCTTGGGCTCCACATTGAGCATGGAGCCTGTTTAGGATTCTCTCTCCCTCCCCTTTTGCCCCTCCCTTCCAATCCCGTTTTCTCCCTCTTAAAAAAAAAAAAATTCTTAAAATATGAAAGACCTATTAAAAATATTTAAAATGTTACTAAAGTATATAATAGAAGCCTTGAAAGAACAGAAAGATACATCCTGTTCATGAATGAAGAGACTCAATAAATATTATAAACATATTGAAGCTTCCTAAATTAATCTACAAATGAAATATGATACCAATAAAAATGCCAAATAACCTTTTTCCCAAAATGGAAAAAATATAATAATATCATGCATGGAAAAATATAAATAAAGTCATGATATGGGGGGGGGGAAATATCTGCAAAATATTGAGGTATTTTGATGATAGGGTATATTTGATGACCAAGAGCTACTTTTTATATATAAAGAGCTTCCACAAATCACTAAGAAAAAGAGCAATAATCCAAGAGAAAAATGGACAAAACCTTTAACAGACATCTCAGGAAAGGGAAAACAAATCTAATGCAAATAAATGAAAAGATGTTCTACCTTACTCCTAAAACAGGTGCAGATTAATCATAACACTCATCTATCTGATTGGCAAAGACCAAAATGATAATATGGGAGGTATGGGATAAAGACCTTTTACACTGTTAGGGAGAGTATCAGTTGGTACAACCACCTCTAAAATAAAGAGTGACAAGTTTTCTTTCATACTGCTTTGACTCAAAAGTTTCACTTCTAGAAATTTATGATATCGATCAACAATGCCATAGAAATACAATGTAAGCCACAAATGCAAGCCACTTACATAATTTTAAAGTTTTTAGTAACCACATTAAGATAAAAAGAAACAGGCATAATTAATAGTAATATACTTCATACAGCCCAATATATCCAAAATATTATCATTTCAACATGTAATCAATATAAAATTAATGAAATATTTTACATTCTTTTTTCATAGTAAGTCTTTGAAATCTGGTGTGTATTTTACACTTTCAGCACACCTCAATTCAGACTAGTCATAGTTTAAATGTTCAATAGCCATAGGTGGCTAGTGGCTACAATATTGGACAGTGCAGCAGATGAAAAAAATACAAGCAACAGCTAACATTTATTGAGCACTGGGCATTTTTCCTGCAATATCTCCTCTAATCCTCACTCTCACTCTATGACCTTGGTTCTATTATTATCCCTAGTTTGCAGATGGGGAAACTAAAGCACAGAGAAATGAGCTTCTGAGTTGCACAGACAGGTTTTATTTCTTTACTTTTTAAAGATTTTATTTATTTATTTGAGAGAGAGAGATCTTATTTATTTATTTGAGAGAGAGAGAAGCAGGCTCCCCACTGAGCAGGGAGCCCAATGCACGGCTTGATCCCGTGATCCCAGGATCCTGGGATCATGACCTGAGCCAAAGGCAGACACTTAACCTACTGAACCACCCAAGTATCCTACAGTCAGGTTTTAAACCCAACCCAAAGTTCTAACTACTATTCCATACTAATTATATAAATCTACTTGCACATATGAACAAAGACATATGTAGAAGAACATTCTTTGTAGCACTGTTTATAAATAGCAGAAGATTAGAAACAAATGAACTGTTCACCAACAGAGGATTGCTTAAGTAAATCAGGATTGTGGGGAGCCTGGGTGGTTTAGTCTGTTAAAAGTTCCACTCTTCATTTTGGCTCAGATCATGATCTCAGGGTCATGAGATCGACTCCACATTGGGCTCCATGCTCAGCATGGAGCCTGCGTGAGTGAGATTCTTTCTCTCTCCCTCTCCCTTTGTCCCTCCCCCAACCCATGTGTTCTCTTCCCCACTGAGCAGGGAGCCTGCTTCTTCCTCTTCCTCTACTCCTCTCTGCCCTTCTCCTGTTCTCTCTCTCTCAAATAAATAAAATATTTTAAAAAAATAAATAAAATAAAATAAATCAGGATTTGTTATATAGACTTTTAAAGATGAATGAGGCAGACCTATCTCCCTATCAATTGACTAAGAGAATGATCTCTAAGATTGTTCCATACTGTTGTGTGAAAAAAGGTACAGAACACTCCATATAGTACTCTGCCATTTATGGGGAAAAAATGTGGGAGTGAGAGTGACAAATACACATATGATTACATGTGCTGGGGGGAAACTAAAACCAGAAACTGTATTTGGTTCTGAAAAGGGGTATGGGGCAGGTGGAGGGGGAGGAATGGGAGAGATACTTTTTACGTTTAGCTTTATACATTGTTTAACTTTTATCCTTTTTAACTTGTGTGTATATTTTAAGGAAAAAAAAAAAAAACCTTTGAGGCTTTCCTATGTGACAAATATGTTCACTAGCAATGAACATCAAAACAGACCAAGTCCCTTCACCCATGAGTTTATATTGGGGAACAGGGTTAGAGAAGGTCAAACAACTCAATAAAGAAAACAATTCATTTTCAAGAAAACAGATCATCAGACAGCGATAAGCTCTGTGAAGGAAATAAACAAGATGATGAGAAAGTCATTGAGGGAAGCCACTTCAGATAAGGTGGCCTGGGAAGGTCTCTTCAAGGAAATAACATCTGGGCAGGAACCTGAAGGATAAAAATAAACAAATCTGCAAGATGAAGGCAAGAGCAATGCAAGCAGAGCCAAAACCATTTACAAAGGCTCAGAGATGGGAGAGGGCTTGGTATACTGGCAGACGAAGGAACAGGAAGAAGTGGGAGTGTGACTAGAACACAGTGAGCACAGAAGAGGAATGAATGAAATTAGGTTGGAGAGGTAGGCAGGATTCTGTAAACCCCAAGGTAAGGAGCTTGGATTTTATCTGGAGAATGAGAAGTCACTGGAGAATTTTAAGCAGGGAAGTAACATGACCTGTTCATATTTTCAAAGATCACCTGGCTGCTTGGTGGAAAATGGATTTTAGGGAGAACAATGGGAGCAGGGAAGAGACCAGCCAGGATGCTGTAGCTCTGATAGAAGATAACCATGCTTTAGAATGGTGGAGGTAGAAGTGAGCAGAAGCAAACATATTCCAACATACATTTTAGATGTAGAATTTGTAAAACCTGTTAGTGAGTGAAATGTTAGGAGTGAAGGGAAAGGAGTAATCGAGAATAATTTTTGGTTTTTGGTTGGGTGAGTGGTAGTGTCCATCTATAGAGATGGTAAAGAATGGGAAAGGAACACACTGGGGCATGTATGTGAGAGGCTGTAAGGGAATTAAGACCTCTATTCTAGAGACACTAATTCTGAAATATCTGTTAGACATCCCAATGGATTTAGGAGTCTCATCTGATGTCAGAGGAGAGATCTGGGTTCTCAGCTCTCTTCGACAGCTGACTACCACTTCTTTGCAATTCTCTTCTTTTCCCTTTGGTTTTGATGGCACTAATCTCTTCTGGTCTTTCTCCTATCTCCTGCACTTCTTTCTTCCTTCCCTTGAAGTTGGTATTCCCTAGGGATCTCTTTTGGGCTTGTTTTTTACTATAAACTATCTCTGGGCCACATATCTAAGTAAAAGACTTCCAAATACCCTTACATCTTACATGTCCTAATATATATCATGGCCCCCAAATCTGTAACTTTAGCTTAGATTTCTCCCCCATCAACAGATCTATATATCCAGTTGCCTACAGGATGTTGCTACATGGTTGACTCACAAATACCTCAAACTTAGTATGTCCCAAACTGAATTAATCATGCTTCTTCTTTGCCTCTGTGCATGGTAACACTACCCATTTAGCTAGCTAGGGCCCAAATCTCAAATTAGTATTAAATCTTCTTTTCCCCAGTAAAACAGAGCTCAGTGTACCTGAAGACCTCCCATACAAGAAGAAAAACAAATATAAGGTCATGCACTCATCACCCAGGAACCCCAGACACTGGCTCAATAATGTGCTGTATCCTCTCTTGCCAGTCTTCACCCTTCTCCACCCTGCTTCCTGCCATGGAAGCTGACACATCACATGGATCCTTTGTCCCAGTATAAGACTGGAGGGAAAGGAGAGTAAGATCAAGTTTCTCTTGCTCTCCTCCTGCAAACTCTCATTCATTCTTTAAGTTCTCAGTACAATATGACTTTGTTTCTAAAATGGTAGATGGGGTGGATTTGGGGATAGGATGGGGATATCAAAGGCAGGAATATACTAGAAGCAAAAAGACCACTGAAGAGATTTTCATAGTCATACACATTGAGAAATAATAAAGGTCATTAGGGAAAAACATCCTTTGAGGGCTGGCCTTCATGTTTTTATCTGCCTGTCCCCAACATCTAAGCCTGCTCCTCAGTAATGAGAATATACTCAGCATATATTATTTTAAAAAATCAAAATCTAAATAAATAAATAAACAAATAAACAGATAAAATAAGAACTGTGAAATAAGCAAATATCCGGAGTCCCAGGTTTACCTTATATCCATTGTCTTCTTTGCGGTTGTGAGAAGCAGTAATCATCACACCTGCAACTGCTTTGAGCTCCTGAACTGCATATGGCTGAAAAAACAGTAATGCCATAATTCCATTTTGCTTTCCAGCTACTTACACATTTGATATAAGAATAACCTTGATTAAGTAACAGGAGAAGGCATTAAGACATAAACAGCCTATGACTTCAACAATCAACTCCAGATACACTGGCTGGGATATAGCTAAAGCCATCTAACTGTTAGGTCACCAGTAGCCACTTAGCTATTAGACTGAATGGCTTTTTCCTCCTAGTCTAATTTACCTTAGCCCTATAAACTTTTCTTTTCTTTTTTTTAATTTAACAGATATTTAATGAACACTTACTATATGCCAGACTCCGAAAATACGAATTATGAATATAATCTTAAAAATGTTAGTGGGAGTTAATTTAGGAATCACCTAATCTATCACATTTTACACATTATAAAATCATAAGGGAGAAGATTCAAGGGTAGAATAACATAGGTCTACTGACTTCCAATTTGAAGATCTTTATATATATTCCATGACTCTTATAACATATACAGGTCAAGTCACCATCTTCTCTCCCAAAGTTAATTTCCAGGTTAGATTTCCCTTTTTCTCTCTAGTAGTTACTATTTGTCAGCCTAGGATATCCCTCCTACCCCTTCTACCATCACTTCTGATTTCTCTTCTCCTGGCCATAGGGAACAAAAGATCCAGGTCTGACCAGAGTAATTTATTCCCCTGATGATATGATTCAGAGACTGGCTCATAACCACCCAAGCCTGGTCAGGGTCCTTCCCCAGGATGTTTCTTCTGCAGCTAGTCAAAGAGAATTGCCAAGGAGGACCACTAAAAATATCTTCCTTACATATTAGAGTAAATCTACCTGTAATGAGAGAGGAAGGCTAACATACCGGAATTGATAGTATTTGGAATTGGCAACCCAATGGCAGAATCCTACAGACATGCTCTAGATTTCTGAACCCTTCCTGTTTTCTGTCATTCGTTAGAACTAATTGTTTAGTGATTCTTTCACTTCTTTGAACGACTCAGTATATTTCCAGTGAATCACTAGAATGGTTTATAAAGACGTTATCTATTTCTCAAATATTTGGGAAAACTGGCCTAATAAAATTATCTGGACCTGCCATTTTTAATTTGAGAAGATTAAAAAAAAAATACCAGTTGAATTTCTTTAATGGTTATAATTCTCTTCAGGTTTTCTATTTCTTATTAGTTTTGATGTATCAATTATTCTAGGAAATTGGCTAATTTCATCTAAGCCTTCACATTTATTTGCATTATGTTCAGAATACTGTGGTTTTCTTAATCTCTAGTATATATATTATGCTCCCTTTTAATTTATCGTATCTTTTTTTCTTGAACATCTTTGCAAAAGTTTTGTCTATTTTTATTAGTCTCTTCAGAGAGTCAACTTCTGCTTTTAGTCATACCTGTTTTTAAAATATTTCTATTTAATCAATTTTTTCCTCAGACCTTCACTATTTTCTTTCTTTTACTTTATTTAGATTTAATCTGTTTTGACTATAACATACTAAGCTCTTTATTTTTTCATCCTCCCTTTTTCTAATATGTTCATTAAGGCTATATATTTCCCTTGAAGTAGGGCTTTAGTTATAGTCCATAATTTTTGCTATTTACTGTTTTCATTGTGGCTCAGTTTCAAATACAGGTAGTCCTTGCTTTGCACAATTCCAAAACACATGAATTTCTGATACCATATTTTAGTTAAATAACACCCAACAATACAGTCAACAACAACACAATTTCCCAACAATGCATTCAAATTTCAGTTACCATGGTATATTAACTGTGAGAAACCGTATCAAGTGCAAACTTGCTAGCTCTTCAGTCCATAAATAATATGTATATAAGAGATCCGTCATGACCAGTGACCAATCACGTCACTCTGTTAAAGTCTGCCAGTGACTTGTGCATCTGTTATCAGCTCTAAACAGACAGCAAAGCATGTAGTTGTGTTGCCTACTTAACTCCATGGGATAGTTTGCAAAAATGGATAACTGAAAGAAGGAACTGGCCAAGAAAGATTAGAGGGTAGAAAAGGAACAAAAAGTGACAACAATGGAAGGGAAATTTAAATCAAACATAAGTGGAATTACAGAAGAAAATAGCTGGGAATGATGACATTGCTGTCATTCAAGAGATTTTCAATGTGCAACCAGATGAGCTTAGTGTAGGTGAACATATGGATATAAGTGAGGAATGTGCTTGTGATGAAAAGGATGAAGATGTCCTGGGGGAAGTGATATTGGCAAAAAAACTTCACATTAAAGGAACTCTCAGAGAAAAATCACAACATTGAAAGTACAACGGATACACTATGGGAAACTGATCCAAACTTATAAAGGAATGTGACAATTCACCGAGAAATAGAAAGGATGCTCACTCATATTAAGTTATACAATAAGAAGCACATGTTGTTCATACTTTCTTTACCTATCTATCTAGCCCAACATGGGGCTCAAACCCATGACCCAAAGATCAAGAGTTGCACATTCTTCCAACTGAGCCAGCTAGATGCCCCTGTCCTCTTCATACTCTTGATAAATTTTTTTTTTACCAAGAAATAAAACACTTTATTCTCAATGTTTTTAATGTTTTAATAACAGTGTACTATATAAGCATTAATTTTACTATTTTTATAAACAATATTTACTATTGTTCAGTGAAAATAAACTCAGAGCAAAATTTGTTTTCCTTCCTTTTGTCCTTCATATCACTTAATATATAACTATAAGCATGACAAAGATTTGAATCCCAGTTGAATTAAGAAATCTTTTTAGGAGCAACAAAGTGTACAATCAATAACATGACACACTTACTACAAAAGGTGTAGGAACATATCTTGAAAAAAGGTACACAGGAACATCTTTGGCTAGTAAGACTGCAGCAGTGAGTTTAGCAAGTCTAAAAACAAAAATAGAGATTTCACTTAGTCCTTAGCTTACCACACATTTTAAAACCCAACCCTCCACAAAATAAATGTTTCATATTGTAATTATTCTGAATATGTAGTAGCCTAATACAACAAATTCTTACAATCACTGGTTATTTAGGCTTCATGTCCCAACTTAAAAATGTTAAATAAGATTTTTTGAAAAGGAACTTAGTAAGAAATAGAACTGATATTTTAATTTTTCTTTTTCCTCATTCATCTTTCTTTACCAAGAAATAAAACCTGCAAAAGGCAAAAAGAATGGAGGAAAGTGAATTAAGAGAATTCAAGAAACAAAAATAATTAAACCCTGAAAAAAAATATTGCTATCTCCTGATTATCTATGTGTGCAAATGCCCTAAAACTAATTAAATGTGAGTACAATGAGAGAATACAAGTTATACGATCACTCCTACCTGATACTTGTGCCAAAATATTAAAATCATACCATAAACCATGATGTCATTCTAAATACTAACTCTAAATATTTAAAATTTTAATTCTGCCTGTAAGAGCGAAAGGTTATAATAGAAGCTTTAACACGCTTCCATTTCAGCTCTAAAATCAACATCAGCATGTGATCACATTTCTAGTTGACAGTTTCCTGTTTCAGAAATCCTACCACTAATTGTTTTTAAGGTTTTATTCCAGTCCAACTTAATCTCTGAAACAATTCACACTGTACCTCTGGCTGCTGCAGCTGCTAGTTACTTGACCCCGGGTGTCATACCCAACAACAAAGCCTCTCTGCTTGAAGTCTGAGAAACATCTTTCAAGGTATTTGTACATTCCCTGAAGCAGATAAACACAAAAGATTAGTTCCTGACTAATACCTGCATTTTCCACCATTTAAAATCCATTATTTTTATGTGTTGTGTGCAGTTTATTGGCTCATAGGGAACTGGCTTCCACCTTTATGCTCGTGTTTACCAGTGTGGGAATAATACTGTTCAGTCCTCAAATCTGAGAGGACAAACATTTATTCCCTCAAGTGTCAGACACATTTAATACCACAGAAATATCAATTAAGTAACTATGAAAGCCAATACGATACATAAAACATTAGGGGAAAAAGAAGGGATAAGAGAGTCAGTATGGTTAAAAAAAAAAAAAAATTGTTAGAAGAACCAAAAGATATTGTTTCTTGCCTTATGGCTGTAGACAACAGAATTTTGACCATTTTAGGCCCTGCTAAATCTCAAGACTGAAGCCAAACAAAAGATTTGACCTATTCATGACACAAACATTTTAAATCAGCAACATAAACCTTCATTAGAACATTTCCTTCTTTCTTTCTTCCTTTCTTCCTTCCTTCCTTCCTTTCCTTTCCTTCCCTTTCCTCTTCCCCTTCCTTCCTTCCTCTTTCTCTCTTTTCTTTCTTTTCCTTCTTCCTTTTCTTTTCTTTCTTTCTTTCTGTCTGTCTTTCCTTTCCTTCTTCCTTCCTCCCTCCCTCTCTCCCTTTCTTTCATTAATTTTAAGTAACCTCTACACCCAACACGGGGCTCAAACCCCCAACCCCAAGATCAAGTGTGCACGTTCTATCAACTTAGCCACCCAGGTGCCCCATTAGAACATTTCTTTTTTCCTTTTTTTTTTTTTTTTTTCATTAGAACATTTCTTAAGATGGCTGATCCCATTTGCAATTCCTTAGTTCTAAAATCTCACAGAAAGAAAATTTCATAAACTAGGAAAATTTGCAGCCAATGGCGACAAAAAAAGAAATGAAAGTATTTAATACTGAAAACATCATAACAATAAATTAGAACCATTTAAGTGTCCTATGAATGATTTGCTAACTTTAATAAATGCTTTCATCTCTAAAAATAACACTTCATATTGTATAGTCCTTTAAAACCACTTTCACAAATGTTGGCACATTTAATCCTTACAACCCCAAAAAGAAAAAAATGAAGATACCTTGCCTATTTTTGTCTGCCCTTCAACATCTTTTCAAAGAAAAGAGCAGACAGAATAGACTGAAGCTCCACTCAATGACTTGCCCAAGGCCTAAATTCATCTAAATTTACTGAAGGCTACTATATGGCAGGCACAGCTAAGACTGTATGTGGCAGCACCTAGAGGCCCCAGTGACTTCTGGACCCCTCTTTCAGATATAATTATTCTTTCCAACCTACTCCTGAAAGAGAACCTCAAACACCTCCCTTTTGGCCTTAGTCTATACTTTGTATTTGATTAAGCTCTTCTCTCCAGCTAATCTCTTAAATCAGGCAAAAACCCCAGCTGGCAAAACATCCTGTGATGGGAACCAAAACTACCTACCCCTCCAATAATGCCAGCAAGACCCTGCATGAGTGACCCCAAGACAACGATTGACCTGACCTTTACTGCCCACCTGCACATACCCACTACTTTTGTCCTACACTTTCCTTATATAAACGTAGAAATTTTTTCAGCCCTTTGGAGACAGTCTTTGAGATGTTAAGTCCACTGTCTTCCTGGTGTTGGCCACACTGAAATTCCTTTCTTGTTTCACCACCACTCTGTTTCTCCGCCTTTGGATTTTGTCAGCAGCAAGTGGCCGAACCTGGGCTGCTTAGGATCTCCAGAGTCTGGTGCTCTTGCACCACTGCGCTCTGGTTACACTCCCTGGGACTGTGGGTGTGAGTCTGTGGATGTGTGCGTGCACGCATGCTTGCTATAGCCCACGCTGGTTAGTTTCACCAATTTATTTATTTCTAAAGATGATGCTATCCTCAAATCTCACAGAACTTCCTACTATTCTCTGGTTTAAAAATCTACCTTTGCTGGGCGCCTGAGTGGCTCAGTGGGTTAAGCCACTGCCTTCGGCTCAGGTCATGATCTCAGGGTCCTGGGATCGAGTCCCGCATCGGGCTCTCTCTCAGCGGGGAGCCTGCTTCCCTCTCTCTCTCTCTGCCTGCCTCTCTCTCTACTTGTGATCTCTGTCTGTCAAATAAATAAAATCTTTAAAAAAAAAAAAAATCTACCTTTGCTTATCCCCATAAACCTAGATTCTGAAAAGGGATAGGGCTTAAGAATCAGATTCCATTAGGCTTTTCACTTCACATAATGGAATCTCAACTCTAGTAACAATTTACATTTCCATAGAAAATGATTTTGAAACACCTCCTCCAATCCTTTTTGTAAAGTCAAGGAATATTCCTTTATTAAAAGCTTATAAGGAAATAAATTTATTAAAAAGAGTGAGCTGACACATCTCTCGATGAGGGAAAGAAAGGAGACGGGTGCAGAAGTGGCACGTATCCTACCTCTTTAGTCATCTTGTCGTCTGTTCTTCCCCATCCCCTGCATTAGCCTTTGCCTTTAGAGAATTCCCTCAGAACAAGGCTAAGAATGATTTACTGTTGACGCTATTGATTAGAATTATATCTTTATATCTACTGAGCAATCCTCCAGTCCAGAACTATTTTTAGTATATGCTAAATGCATTTTAGCCTCAAAAGTATACAATTCCTTGAAGCAGTAGGAATGATTCACTAGAAAAAGAAAGTAATCTGTTTCTATGTTGCATAAAAATGGGGAGAAATAAATTATATTATATCATAAGCTGTTTTAAGGAACTCTCATGGACTATAAGAAACAAACTGGGGGTTGCTGGGGGAGAGGTGGGCGGAGGGGTAGGGTAATTGGGTGATGGACATTAAGAAAGGCATGTGATGTGATAAGCACTGGGTGTTATACACAACTGATGAATTATTGAACTCTACATCTGAAACTAAGGACATTTTATATGTTGACTAATTGAATTTAAATTTAAAAAACCTCTCATGGATATGGGCACTCTTAAAGAACTCTCATGGATATGGAAAACCATATTAAAGGGAAATGTTTTTAACTACATTTTCCAAATACTCTGGTTAATCTTTATCAATGGCCATATGCCAAAATGAGTAATTCTCTTTTTTCTAAGTTTGTTTCTTTCTATCAGTTGGAAATGTCAATATCCATTTCCTGATTTCAAATGCAAATTAACAATGTCAAGAGTTTGAATATGGTCACCAAAAGAACTCAATCAGAAAGTTAGTCTATAACCTTGAAGATACACAAATGCCTTCTAAAATAAATCTTATGCAAGACCAAAGATCAGGATTTATTCCACATTTTTTACTTAAAAAAGTACCTTCCTAGATATAAAGTTTGTTTTTGTTTTTAGAAAGGCACAACCTAATTTAGAAAGCCAAAAAATAGTGTGATTAAAAAGTATACATATAGTACTTTGTAATTCTTACCTGTGTTGACTGTATTACTGTAAGGTCATTAATATAGCAAAATCCTGCCCCCATAGTAGAACGAAGTCCTGCAGTCCCAAAAGTCATTCGGCAACAAAGACGATCCCGGAGCTCCTTGTTCATCCCATTCCGTAACAGATTTTCAATCTGCTCTTTTGTTTTGGGATTCTATAAAAAAAAGGTATTAAGACTTAATCAGGATCACAAGCAGGGTCCTAATATGAAGCCCTTCTGAGGAGCCAGGAAGTGTTACGTATATATCACAAGGTTCTAGACACACTATAGATTCCACAGTGCTAATGATCAATATTAGTATGTATAATAAAATACCTGGCCCTTTATGGAGTCCCCCAAGGAGCCAGGCCCTTACTGGAGTCCATTTACATATCTCTAATTATCACAGCATTTTTTGGTAATACTATTCAAGAGTTTTTTAACAAATTGATAAACTTAAGAGCTATAAATCAAAAATAAGCCTCTTAGTCAAAAAATAACATTAATTAGAGTCTCTATGTAAAGTGTTAAAAGAAATGTGGAAGCTATTGGGTAAAAGCCATCAACAGACACTTATCAACCACTTCCCAAATCTCTGTGATTCAAAGTGACCAGATAAGTGTTCCTGCTCTTTAAAAAGTCACAGAATACCACTCAATGTATCCACAGTAAAGATGACCATGAAATGGTCTTAGATATTACTTGTGGACTTAGATAAGAATGAGAATGAAAATTCCATCCAAACTTGGCTTGCTGAGCAGGACACACCAACATCTACATTTTAGAATTCTGTGTTTCATTATCACATCTTTTACTTTATTTTCATAAAGCTCAAGGATGCCCCTGACTGAAATAGTACTTCACAAACAATTAACTTCAAACAGAAATGTAATAAAAAATTAGAATAAAATTTGTAGGGATTTTCCAGTATTTTCTTTTTAAGAGTCAGAGTCAGATATTATGAAAATAAAGTGAACCACAACTTCTCCCTTCCATACTTAGTGTAGTATGGATTTAGTCCATACTAACAACTTAGATCTTCTACGTCTATAGCCTATACAATAATGAATATTCCGAATGATAAACCAAGGCACCTACAAGGTGCTAAATATGAGAGTATATTTGCACTTGCAAAGAAATAAAAACATATTAATATATATTTAAACAGAAAGGGGGCACCTGGGTGGCTCAGTGGGTTAAGCCTCTGCCTTCGGCTCAGGTCATGGTCTCAGGGTCCTGGGATTGAGCCCCGAATCGGGCTCTCTACTCGGTGGGGAGCCTGTTTCCCCCCTCCCCCTCTGCCTGCTTCTCTGCCTACTTGTGATCTCTCTCTCTCTGTGTCAAATAAATAAATAAAATCTTTAAATATCTATATCTATATCTATATCTATATATATCTCACATAAAACCTTAAGGAATCTCCCTTTTATAAATGGCACACACTAGCAAATACACAGGCTATATAAGAATATGAATAGCTATTTTTTTTCAAGATTTTATTTATTTGAGAGAGAGAAAGAAAGCATGCCATGTGTACAAGCCAGGGAGGGGCAGAGGACCCTGAGATCATGACCTGTGCGTAAGGCAGACGCTTAACCAACTGAGCCACCCTGATGCCCCAAAATAGGAATAGCTGTTAAGATAAGAATCTAAACAATAAGATTACCTGTGCTACTATTTATTATTCTAATGTCTAAGATACCACCAGATTTGATAGAGGTCAAAGAGACTTGAAGAGGGCTAACACTTAAAAACAAATGTAAGGGGGGCCTGGGTCGCTCAGTGGGTTAAGCCTCTGCCTTAGGCTCAGGTCATGATCTCAGGGTCCTGGGATGGAGCCCCACATCGGGCTCTCTGCTCAGCAGGGAGCCTGCTTCCCCCCCTTTCTCTCTGCCTGCCCCTCTGCCTACTTGTGATCTCTCTCTGTCAAATAAATAAAATAAAATCTTAAAAAAAGAAAGCATAAGAATGGCAAAAATTAAACACTAAAAACACCTGCATTCTGTAGAGGGTACATGACAGTGACACATAGTTAGTGACACTGAAATTGGGGTAGTCCTGGGGGACCTGACTGGCTTAGTCAGAAGAGCATATGACTCCTGATCTTGGGGTTGAGTTTGAGCCCCACACTGGACACAGAGATTACTAAAATTAAATAAATAAACTTAATTTTAAAAATTGACGTAGTCGTTTTAGAGTTTGCAGCCACTATCAAAATTTAAACTGCATGTACATTTTGGCCCGTAAATTTCTCTGTCCACAGCAATATCTTCACCCAAACAAAAAGATTTATTCATGTAAGAATGTTGATTGCAGCATTTTACTGGTAGTAGTATTATTACCATTGCATTGATAAAGAACTTAAGATTTAGAGAGGGAGCCTAGTAACACTGAGCAAATATTAGAGGTCTAGATAGGATTTGAATCCAGGTTGGTCTGGCTCTAAATCCTATACCACCTCACTACAAACAACAAAACAATTATGTAGAGCAGGCTAATAATGCTTCTAATAATAATAAACTCCAACTATAAGGTAAAACATTATTCTTTTTAATTACAGCTAAATAAAAATGATCTACCAGACATGAATATTACTAGGTTACTGAGTACTTCCTAATGTTTAACTGCACAGCTACTAGAGTAGGGCCTAAAAATTCTATTCTCTGTTATAAACATCACAACCAGTCCTAACCTAATTCCTGGTTCTGAAAGAGCCTATAAATTAGAGAAAAATAAAAATGGATTAAAAACCATAATGCATTAGACATAAGTATATTTTTATTGTAAACAGTGCTAAGCGATTATAGTGACAGGCATATGAAATCTACTTTAGGTTTCTCCACTATTTCATAGGTAGATAATTTTAAATTAGATATTGATGTCTCAAATGTTTTAAAATATACCTAAAGGGCTCTCTATGTAGCCATGATTATATTTTCCATTCAGATGAATTTGTATTTTTTTGTTGGTTTTTTTTTGTATTTTGTTGTTAAAATCTTCAAATGACTATGATTTTTATAAGCTATCATATATGAAGGTTCTAAAGAACTACAAATTATTTTTAAATACTATTTCCACAGAGAAGTCAGATGTATTAAGTGAAAAGAAGAAGTATGTATAAAGTGTTTTATCTGTGTAAAAAGAGGTATGTGTATACTTATATATCATTCCAGAAATACTCCATGCAAATGTAAGAAACTAAAAATAGTGATTATCTCTGATGGGGAAACCAGGAGTGAGGTCTGAGGTAGGTAAGTGACTTATTTTTATTGTACAGCCTTGGTACTGTTTGGATATTTTATGGATGTCTTACTTATTTTATGGTAAAAACTAGGTAAGTATCTATGATCGCTGAGGGAAAACTACTTGTGTGTCTACTTTTTACCTCACAAATTGTTCTTTTTAGAACAGCACCCACAGAGGGCTATTAATAAAACATACATTGGATCTTCCTCAAATACAAATTATTGTTTGCTTAATAAATGTGCTCCCTTATTGACAACGCACTCATTACTTGAGAGTAGGAACAGCCTAATCAGTCAAAAGAGAAAAAAAAATGATTCAACTGGTGTCAACCGTAAAGAAAGCATCTCTAAAATTATACTGTAAGTCTGTGGAGAAGTTATATGATGTACATACTTTTTGATAATGCACTTGTTGATCTACATATAAAATGAAAATTAATTATTTAGAAAGTAAATGCATTCAATCTGAACTAAATTTGCTCTTAACCAGTATATTTTAGAATCCTAATAATTTTAGTACCCCAAAAAAGTAATCCTGAAGAAAATCCAAAAAGATTTTAGTGACTGCTAGCATTTTCTATACTTCATCAGGAGTAAAGCTGATTGTTTAGTAGGAAATCAGTAAGCTAAAGAGTACAGAATTAAAGCCATGCATTATTTTCAAATTTTACCTGTTTACCCAAAATTTTCCTTTAGGTTCTAATCCTATGGATTGCTGCAACTTTATATGGCTGAAATGAAGAAAAGAAAGTATCTTCTTACATAAAACTCTGTGGAGTTCTGTTTTTTCCATAGTGTAGTCCATAAGGCCCAAATTCAAAGAAAACATGAAAGAACCGATTTCCACACACACACACAGAAGTACCTCTTCTAACAAACTTCTTACAAACTCTCATCGATGTGAATAAAGCTATATACCAGACCAAAGTCACTCCAACCCTGCCTGCCATGAAATGAAAGTATTAGTACTCACTTACGAAGGATTTTTTTGGACTCACCCAAGCTTTTCTGAACCTATTGTGTACGTAATTAGAGGGTTTCTATATTATTTATGTGTAATAAATGTAAATATGTATAAAAGGATGTAAAAGTAATTAATAATCATTATATAAAACAAATCAAGTTTGTCAATGAGGAATTCACCTATAAATCTTAATTCCTACTTCTTTTATAAACCTAATATTTGTATAATTTTTATACAACTTGAATCTACTCTATTAATATTCTAGTACTAAACCTAACAGCATAAAAATAATTTAAAATGTGACCCTCATTGTTTAGAAGATTAGAACAGATCTAAAAGAACATAATATATATTCACAATTCAAATCCTAATATTGTTATATATATAAAGATGAGGCAATAGACACTGGGGAGGGCATGTGCTTTGGGGAGCACTGTGACTTGTGTAAGATGGATGAATCACAGACCTGTACCCCTGAAACAAGTAATAAAGTAAAGAGAAAAAAAAAGATGAGGCAATATACAAAATTGACTTTTTAGTGGCTCAAATATATCTAAAATTGCAAAGCTACAAATAACATTTTAAAATTTTACTGACAGAGGCTGCTGTCTAAACAATAAATACCCATTTTATAAAACTACAGAGAAAAAATATTTAAGTTTATTTCTAAACAGAAGTTAAAATAGGAAACTGCAGTCTGAAAATCCAAACGGTAAACTCAACTGACATTTACTTCTGAGGGTCAGCCAGTTTGAAGATCCAAATCTAGAGACCTGGAGTAGAACATGTTTTCCCAACCAGCTGCTTCCTTATTGAGTCCAAGATATACTCTTGCTAATCAATAATTTTTTCCCATTTAAGGGTCTTTGTATAATTCTAAAATTTTATTTCTCCATCTTTAAAATTTATTTTTCATATAGAAGTATAATTGACATACATTATATTGTTTTAAGTATAAAATAGTGATTTGAAAATTCAATAGATTACACAATGCTCACCATGATAAATGTAGTTATACCATCTGTCACCGTATGTTAATACAATACAGTATTATTGACTATATTCACTGTGCTATACTCCTCATCTCCATGACTTGTTTATTTTATAACTAGAAGTTTGTATTTCTCAATCCCTCTTACGTATTCTGCATATGCCCCCACCACTCTCCCCTCTGGGGACCACCAGTTTGTTCTCTGTATTTATGAGTCTGTTTCTGGTTTTTGTTTGTTCATTTGTTCTGTGTTTTAGATTCCAGATATAAGTAAAATAATTTCTCATTTTAAAAAATTATAGAAATTACCATAAATTAAATTGGCTTAGATAAATTCAAATGACTATTCTTGTCATATAAAATGAGATGTCATTAATAAGAACTGGCTTAATAAAATTTGAGAAATAACCAGTTAATGAATATAAAAATCGTATCCAGGAAATAAAGATTCTAACTATTCAAAAAGCAGAAAATACAATTCCAAATATAATATATTGTTATCATTTAAGTATAATATTAAATATATCAAAATTATTATGAAAGATCAAAATGTTGATTATTATATTTCAAAACTGAAGATTACATAGGCATAGTCTTTTTTTTTTTTACTGTTCAATAACATAGTCATATTCAAGTATGTATTAAGCTTTAAACAAAAAATATTTCTCATATAAGGCAGTCAAAATAAAGCATTTCAAATGTTGTTTTTCCTTAGGTATTCTGACACATACTTTTCTTGACTAAAACTGCTCTTAAAAAATAAAGTCTTGGGGCACTGGGTGACTCACTGGGTGAAAGCCTCTGCCTTGGCTCGGGTCATGATCCCAGTGTCCTGGGATCGAGCCCTGCATTGAGCATTGAGCCCCGAATCGGGCTCTCTGCTCAGCGGGGAGCCTGCTTCCCTTCCTCTCTCTGCCTGCCTTTCTGTCTACTTGTGATCTCTGTCTGTCAAATAAAGAAATAAATAAATAATTGTTTTTAAAAAATAAAAAATAAAGTCTTAATTTAAAAAAAAAATAGAAAAATCACCTCAGTAGATACAGAGAAAGCATTTGAAAAATTCAACAGCCAATAATAATTTTTAAATTTCTCAGTAAATTTTTTTTTAAGATTTTATTTACTTATTTGACAGACAGTAGTAGGCAAGTAGGCAGAGAGGCAGGCAGAGAGAGAGGAGGAAGCAGGCTCCCCGCTGAGCAGAGAGCCCGATGCGGGGCTCGATCCCAGGACTTCGGGATCATGACCCGAGCCGAAGGCAGAGGCTCTAACCCACTGAGCCACCCAGGCGCCCCTCAGTAAATTTTTAATAGTAATTCCATGAGGCATCTACCCAAGAGAAATGTTTGAAACATGTTCACACAAAGACCTGTAAATGAAGTTTTTTTTCTGTAAATGAATTTTTTTTTAAAGATTTTATTTTATTTATTTGACAGAGAGAGAGATGTCACAAGTAAGCGGAGAGGCAGACAGAGACAGAAAGGAGGAAGCAGGCTCTCCGCTGAGCAGAGAGCCCGATGCGGAGCTCGATCCCAGGACCCTGGGATCATGACCTGAGCCGAAGGCAGAGGCTTTAACCCACTGAGCCACCCAGGCGCCCCTGTAAATGAATTTTAATAATAGATTTATTCTCAACAGTTGAAACCTGCTGTCCCATCAACAGGTGAATGAATAAAAAAAATTGTTGTACATCCATAAAATGGAATAACATTTAGCAATAAAAAGGAATAAACTGCTGAAATAGACAACAAAATGGATAAATCTCACAAGCATTATGTTAAGTGAAGGAAGCTAGACATGAAAAGTCTACTATTGCATGATTTCTGTAAAGGCAAACTATAGGAACAATAAAGAACTATTACAGCTCAACAATAAAAAGACAACCCAATTTAAAAAGGGGCAAAGGAGGGGCGCCTGAGTGGCTCAGTTGGTTGCGTATCTAACTTCCACCAGGGTCACAAACCTGGGGTCCTGGGATCAAGGCCCTGGAATAAACCCAGAGTCAAGATCTCTCCTCAGTGTGGAGTCTGCTTCTCCCTCTCCTTCTGCTCCTTGGTAGCACCCCTGCTCATGCTCTCTCTTACTCTCTCTCAAATAAATAAAATCTTAAAAAAATAAAAAAAACAGGCAAAGGATTCACTAAAGAAGATGTATAAATAGACAATTCACTGTAATAAGTATTGATTCATGCTACAATATAGATGAACTTTGAAAATATGCTAAGTGAAAGAAGGCAGACACAAAAGTCACATACAACAATAGTATGCTTCCATTTATATGAAAGGTCCAGAATAGGCAAATTTAGACAGATGAGTGGTTGTCAGGGGCTGGGGTGGGGGAGGAGGAACAGGGAGTGACTACTAATGGGTATGGGGTTTCTTTCTGGGATGATTACAATGTTTGGGAATTAGATAGTGGTGACAATTGCACAACCTTTTGAATATACTAAAGCCCACTGAATCATTCATTTTATTTTATTTTATTTTATTTTTATTTATTTTAAAGATTTTATTTATTTATTTGACAGATAGAGATCACAAGTAGGCAGAGAGGCAGGCAGAGAGAGAGAGAAGGGGAAGCAGGCTCCCCGCTGCGGGGCTTGATCCCAGGACCTTGGGATCATGACCTGAGCTGAAGGCAGAGGCTTTAACCCACTGAGCCACCCAGGCGCCCCTGAATCATTCATTTTAAAGTGGTAAATTTTATTTCACATTATGTGAATTATATCTCAGTTAACAAAAACTATAGGACAAAATTAGATCAGTGATTGATAGGGGTTGGAGCAAGGGGATTCACTACAAAAGGGGCAGGAGGGAACTTTCTGCAGTGATACAAATGCTCTTTGTGATATTGGTTATTCAATTGTATACACTTTTCAAAATTCATTAAATGGAACACTTAAAAGAATGAAACTTACTGTCCATTATGTAAATGTAAATTATACATCAATAAGCCTGACTTTAAAAAAAGTATATAGAAAAGCCCTAAAGCTGAGGTTGAAGTAGAGGAAATATGCAGAAACCCAGAAGCACAGTGTTTTACATTGTAAAGTATGAATTTATAACAAACAATATTAGGTGGGTTTTTTTCAATTACCTTTATAAAACATTTGAAAAATATAATTTAATGTTAAAAATACAAAACTTGAAAGATACCTGAATTCTCTTCATGAAGCAGAGTTGTTGGGTTTTTTTTTTTAAAGACATGCAAATTACAAAAATAAAGTCATGGGTGTGAGATGCACTGGTAGTAGAATATCAACTCTCTTACTTTTAAGTTTTTCCTGATAATTATGTAAAAGTTCCTTGATGTTTGGGATATTTAAATCATAATTCTATGTAAGTATGAATCTAATTTTACAGAAACCACAAATGAAACTTACTATTTTTGTAAAATATGACATTTCTACCTAATGAACATCTTAGGCTGTATTTGATGTTATTTTATTGTTGACTTGCATTTTGTTAAGGAACTATAGCTTCTGGTACTATTTAGGCAAAAATTAACAGTATCCACATTTTCAAAAGTTATAGGGGCACCTGGGTGGCTCAGTGGGTTAAATGCTCTGCCTTCGGCTCAGGTCATGATCCCAGGGTCCTGGGCTCCAGCCCCACGTCAGGATCCCTGCTCAGCGGGGAGCCTGCTTCTCCCTCTTCTCCTCCCCTCTCCATTTCTGCTCTCTCTCTCAAATAAAATCTTAAAAAAAAAAAAAAGTGCTCAGAACAGTGCTTGGCATGTAACAAAGCCAAACACACACACAGTTTGTTATGCTTAAACTCCACTCCAGTGTCCCCCTTATATCTTCAGCTCCAGCAAGAGTTTAACCACTATCACGGGGCTTGGGTGAATAGAACCCATCTGCCTGGGTTCTGATCCCACAGCCACCATTAACTAGCTGCGTGATCTTGGACAAGTAACTGAACCTCTCTGTTCTTTAGTTTCCTCATTTGTAAAATGCTAGTGATAAGAATATCGGGACCTAATGAGAGTATTATCAAAAAGGGGGGGGGGCACCTGGGTGGTTCAGTGGGTTAAGCCTCTGCCTTCAGCTCAGGTCATGATCTCAGGGTCCTGGGATAGACCCCTGCATTGGGCTCTCTGCACAGCAGAGAGCCTGCTTCCTCCTCTCTCTGCCTACTTGTGATCTCTGTCAAATAAATAAATAAAATATTTTTTTAAATTATATATTAAGTATTTACATATTATAAAAACACAATACTTCAATTTTGGGATTTGAGTGTTTTCAGATACTGAAATAGTTTTGACCAAGTGATTTTTTTTTTTTTTAAAGGAGCTGTTCAGCTTCCAAGGTTATCTTGACTTTGAATTAAATGAAAAACAAAGCTATTTTCAAACAAACAGGAAATTTAGACAAAACTCTAGTATTCTGGGGCGCCTGGGTGGCTCAGTGGGTTGGGCCTCTGCCTTTGGCTCGGGTCATGCTCTCAGGATCCTGGGATCGAGCCCCACGTCGGGCTCTCTGCTCAGCAGGGAGCCTGCTTTCCCCTCCTCTCTCTGCCTGCCTCTCTACCTGCTTGTGATCTCTGTCTGTCAAATAAATAAATAAATCTTTAAAAAAAAAAAAAAAACTCTAGTATTCTTAGATATGCCTTGTTTACTTCAGAGAAAAATGGAAGGGGAGGAAAATGGGATCAGTTAAGTAGATATGGGAATTTAAACTGAACCTGTAATTTATTTCTTTAAAAAGGAGATCGGATTCAAATTTAGCAAAATATTGTAACAAAATAGGAGATGCTTATCATTCTGTGTTTTCATTTATTTTTTATTTTTTTAAGATTTTGTTTATTTATTTGACAGAGACAGAGTGATCACAAGATCATAACCAGAGCCGAAGGCAGAGGCTTTAACCCACTGAGCCACCCAGGCACCCCTCATTCTGTGTTTTTAAAAAGGAGAGGTCGGGGGCTCTCTGCTCTGCAGGGAGCCTGTTTCCTCCTCTTTCTCTCTGCCTGCCTCTCTGCCTACTTGTGATCTCTGTCTGTCAAATAAATAGATAAAATCTTTAAAAAAAAAAAAAAAAAGGAGAGGTCAGACGCCTGGGTGGCTCAGTGGGTTGAGCCACTGCCTTTGGCTCAGGTCATGATCTCAGGGTCCTGGGATCAAGTCCCACATCAGGCTCTCTGCTCGGCGGGGAGCCTGCTTCCCTCTCTCTCTCTCTGCCTGCCTCTGTCTACTGTGATCTCTCTCCGTCAAATGAATAAATAAAATCTTTAAAAATAAATAAATAAATAAATAAATAAATAAAAATTAAAAAAATAAAAAGGAGAGGTCAATTTGTTAAAAAGGCTCATTACTTCTTTAATTCGTTGGAAGGCTCTATAATCATCCTAATGTAAAACTCTGTTACCCATAATTCTAGAAAAGAGTCTCCAGGCTACCCTCCACATCTCCAACCCATCTCATCTTAATTACATACTGCCAGACTAATCAGCCAAGAACCAACGCTGAAGTCCAGTTCCATTATATAGAATATAAAGGTTAGGAATTAGATTCCAAAGGCCAGAGATCAAAATCTTTTCAGATTGAAATACTCTCTCCATTTCTCTGAATCCAAGTTTGTATACAGGGTTAAAAAAAAAAGGAAATAACTACCTCAAACAATCCTTGAAAGATTGAGGGTTTTTTTTTTTTTTTTTTTTTACATGAAAGCATCTATTAACGTATCTGGCACATGATCACTCAATAAACAAGAGATTTCCTTTTACCTTTACGTAATCTTTTTTTTTTTTTTTTTAGATTTTTAAAAAAAAATTTATTCCTTTGAGAGAGAGAGTGCCGCCAATGAGGTCAGGAGCAAGAGGGGGTCATTGGGAGAGGGAAGAGCAGACTTCCCACTGCGCAGAGAGCTCCACTGAGCAGAGAGCTCCACCTGGGATCTAGCCCTGGGCCAAATGCAGAGGACACCCAGGAGCCCCTCCTTTATGTAATCTTCACTGCCACAGCAGTCCATACACTATACTTGAGCTAAAATAAAAAAATCTTCATTATTCTCTTGCACACTGCCCATTGTTTCATTTCCCTGATCAGTTTTGTTTTCCATTTTATTTTTCTATTTTTCCCACCTTAAATTTTCTGTCCCCATATTCATCATCTATTTCTATCTTATTTATCCTTCAAGGCCCAGCTCCAATTCTATTTGTTACGTAGTCTTCCTGACTTTCAATTTCTGTGGCTCTTAAAAAGCAGTGTCAAATAGTTGACCATTAATTGTTCTTTACTTGTATCATTTTTTTAAAAGATTTTATTTATTTATTTGATAGAGACACAGCGAGAAAGGGAATACAAGCAGAGGGAGTGGGAGAGGGAGAAGCAAGCTCCCCACTGAGCAGGGAGCCCAATTCGGGGCTGATCCCAGGATCCTGGGATCATGACCTGAGCCAAAGGCAGATGCTTAACGACTGAGCCACCCAGGTGCCCCATTTGTATCTTACTTTATTTTTTTTATTTTTTTTTAAAGATTTTATTTATTTATTTGACAGAGAGAGATCACAAGTAGACAGAGAGGCAGGCAGAGAGAGAGAGGGAAGCAGGCTCCCTGCTGAGCAGAGAGCCCAATGTGGGACTCGATCCCAGGACCCTGAGATCATGACCTGCCTTCGGCTCAGGTCAT